>NC_071281.1:4297500-4320000 GCF_023375685.1 Ictalurus furcatus
AGGATTTATTTATTGATACACACTTCAAAGCTCTTCTGTAAGTCACTCTGGATAAGAGCATCAGCTAAATACCATACACATAAATGTACTCTGTCTGTCTACTTGTCTGTCTGTCTGCCTGTCCGTCCATCTGTCCTGTCTATCTATCATTTGACATTTTTGATAGTAAACAGATTAAAATTTTTGTGTGTCTGTCTCTATAAATCCTAAAATAAATAAACATAAAATAACAGGAAGCCTCTAACAAAATATGAATTTCTATTGACATTTTTTAAAAGAATATAACCATGATTATTATACAGTAGCCTATATTCTACAGTTTTACAGACTGTAACACCGGGCTCACGCGCTGGATGAAATCAAATCCCGCTAATAATAGTCTAATATTAAAAATAAATAAATAAATAAATAACCAAACTATTGTTATTAGCCTATTATTATGATGATGATATTTTCTCCCCAGCTCTCACCTCATGACCTTTAGGTTATTGTGTATGAAATAAACCGGATTCGGTCTCGCGCCTGGTTTATGAGTAGTATTTAAAGGGGGTCGGTATTTAACGCGGCCGTGCGCACACGGAGCTCCCCGGTGTGTTAATAACCGTGTGCAGAAGGCTTCCGGCTGATACAGGATTATAATATCGCTTTCAAATCCCGCTGTGTGATGGAGAAGAAACCCCAAATCATTTCACACTCATATAATCTACACACCAACAAAAACATGACAAATGAGTAAAAGGACGTGAATAAATAGCCTGCTAGCACACTAGCTTTAAGTGAAAGTTCAACATACACAGTAAACTTGAATTTAAAAAAAAAAAAAAAACACTTATGAACTGAGGTTTGAATAACACCAAATGAAAGCAAATAATTAAGCCCAGAACTAGCCTAACTCTAACTATTAGCATGTTAGTATGTAATGCTAGGAACGGAAACAGGTATGCTAGCTGCTCTACACTGTAATACCACGACTCCCCGTCCTTTTATTCCGTTAAACATCAACATTTCATTTCAGCAAGCGTCTATTTTCACTATAAACGCCTATAACTCAACATAACCTAGTACAAAGCACTTTTTAAATACGTGTATTACATGTAAATACTGTGAACCGGCTAATGACGCTTGCTAGTTTTCTGGTCACAAATTTTGATACCTGACATTTCATGAACGTTTAACGTATTTACTTCCAAATCAGAATTTATACTAAGGGATTCAAATCTAGATTTTATTACTCTCAGAGGAATTACACAGCAGGCGAGCGAGTCAGAAATAAAACAAAATAAAAAGTTATAATTATTAGCTTAGCGGTTACTTGCCAGGTGCTTGTTAACCTTTTCATTTCTGAGAGGTTTTGTTCACTACAGCTACTAAATGAAGTTAAAAACTAAAGTAAAATATCCGCCATGCGGAGTCAAAGTTTTACACTTTAAGCTGATTAACGTTCAAAATAGAATGGGATAGAATAGAATTTTTTTTTTTTTTTACACGAGTTTATTGAACAATAATTCATTCCTATACTAGAATATTCGTTTAGTTAAAGCACCAAATATACACTCGAGGAAATTAAACTAACATGAAATGTTGTGGAAAAGAATGAGAAACAAAAGATAAACCTACAAACCTGAATTTGAGTCACTAAACTAGCAAACGTCTTAAAATGGCGCCAGTCAGAGATACATGAATGAAATTAAATAGCCTACAGCTTTAAAAAATAATAATAAAAAATAATTATATTATAATATATATAATTAATTAATTGTTTTTTTTTGTTTTTGTTTTTTTTACTATATAAATATAATCCATTACTGTTCAGTGTCTAACTGGAAATAACAGCAAATAAAAAATGTTTACATTAGAGGAAAAACTACTGCGATGTTTAATCGCGAAATTTATCGATTATAATGAACACCATCAGAGAGAAACTTGATGAACAGTAGCATAAAACATCCGTTAAAACCCCCTCATGTTTACTAAAGTGTCTTATTAAAGATTGAAGGATTTAGTTAATAAATAGGTTATAATAAATACTGTGTAATTTAGAAGCTTGGTCAGGATTGTAGTCTATGGGTTATATATATATATATATTAAGTGTAGGATTAATAGCTGATTCGTGAAATCTTTTAATAATTTATAGCCTATCAGGTGTTGAAATGTTTATGCTTTATGAGATTCAGCTGAAAGTTAGCCTAATAGCCGTTCACAATCTGCACACTGCAGATTTATTTATTTATTTATCGCTATTCATTTCCTCACCTTTAATTCGTTTATATAATAATCCGATAAATTATTGTATACTACTCACGCTTTCTGTGCGGCTTTTCTTCTTTTCCGTCCTGCGTACATTTTCTACACAATATCACACTCTCACAATCCGCTGGAGCAAAAAAAAAAATTAAATAAAAATCAAATAAATGTAAAAAAATCAAATCAAAATAAAAATCGATTTTTTTTATTTAAAAAAAATGTAAAACAGCCAATTTGTGATCATTTTTCGCACCGAATTCACTCCCGAGTCCTTAAAGCTGTCTGCAGTTCAAAACAAAAATCATTGAAAGTATTCCTCAGATCACACACACACACACACACACACACACACGCACACACACACACGTTCAAAAACTATTTGTAAAAAAGAAAAAAAAAGAAAAGAAAAAAGTCTCGTGAGCAAAAAAGAAAAATATTTTAGGCTCGTCGTTTTTAATGTTAAATTAGTAGGTGCGCACGTGCGGCGAGTTCATTAACACACCATTCCAACAACAACAACAAAAACACACAATAATATCACAAATGGGTTAAAAAAATTAAAACCCAACAACCCCTTGAGTCCCGGTGTTTCTCCGTTAATTCTCTCCGCAAAACCAGGAGACAGAAAACGGGAACGGCCCGAGCGCGCGCTCCCGACCCGGGCACCACCTCAGATCTGGGGCAGGGCGCGAGCGCGCGCGCAAAGCTGACCGCGCGACTCAGAACAAGGGCGCGCGAAATGTTTAGGGGAAAAAAAAAATAAACCAGTCGAGGTAGGGAGAAAAAAAAAAAAAAAACTTCTCCTGGATACAGTGCGCGAGCGCCAGAAGATTAATCCGTCCAATCACAGAGCGAGCGCGCGGCCTGTGCTACTGACGTAGCAGCGCGCTTCGTTACCTGCACGTGCGAGAGTGCACAATTAATCTGTATATGTACAACACATTAAAACACAACACGCTTTAAAAACTGCACAACTGTTTATTAATGAATTTTTATTTTGTTCCTCTCACTCAACCAGCACTATCATGTCGGTTATAATGTTGGGTGTTTCTTATATATATAAGAAATTATATTTTTAGAAATTGTATTGTATATGCAGCACATGACGTAAGAAATAAACTCACGCCTTCTTGTTTTTACTTCAGTTCAAGAAGCGCTTTCTACTTTTAGTTAAGTTTCATTTTTATTTCCTTCGGTTTTACTTCCTATTCATTAAAATAACTCCGCTGCGGTGACGTCACCACATGACGTATGACGTCACCGTGATTAATTACAGTAGGAACACTAACATGGAAGTGTGTTAAACACTTTAATACACACTGTGCGCAAATCCTCCATCTTATATTACTTATTTACTATTATATATATATATATATATATATATATATATATATATATATATATAATTATTATTATTATTATTATTTATCACGTCAGATAAAGGGTTTGTGTCTGCAGTGTACTCATGACTACTGAACATCAGCACCCTCGCTAGAAAAAGAGTGCTGATAATAACAACACTTTAACAAACCGGTGTGGTCGTTATAATAAACGCTTGTAATAATATAAAGATGTAAATATTCATAGACACAGCAACAGCAAACACACAAGACATTTGCTAATACAAAAAAAAGAACAAATACTACAATATCATTGGAAAATAAAGGTATACAAATTTTACAAGGTGTGCAGGGAAATTTACAAAAATTGTATATACTATATTTGTGAGCACAATAAAAAGATTGTGAAGCGCGACAAAGATGACCAAATAACGTACAATAATAATAATAATAATAATAATAACATAAATCATACACCGATACTGCATTTCAAAAGAAACAGATGAATGTCCTCACTGGAAAGCATCAGAAGTAGCAAGTGCTTCAATTATTATTTCATTCGTTTAACGGTCAAATTTAGCGATTTTTTTTGCCGGATGCTGCGATGACCTTAAGGCGAAGTCGTTTTTGGGGCTGTTCTGTTCACGGTTAAACGATTGAATTTTCACAGTGTCTCGGATCAGGTTTGAAGCAAGCGTATCAGACTCGTATGTCATCGCAAACCAATGGTGGAGATGTCAGGTATGTCAGGTATGCAATCTCATTGGCTGACATCATACACATTAATAATAACCTAAATAGCTAGCAAGGTAACTGGTACACAAAGTACGCATTAAACATAGCTAGCTGGCTAGTGTTACACCGAGATTCTTGTCACTTGTATAGCTAAACATAAACTGCTAAGTAGTTAGCTACCTTGTTAGTCAGATACTAGCTCTCTATAAAAGAAACGATTTCATAAAACGCAGTATTAAACGTCACAGCGGAAGCTGATCATTAAATGAGAAACCTAGCTAGCTATTTCAATGCTGTCATTTGGATTGGATCCTCAACTGTCCTTCTGTAAGGACGACAACCACGAATCTCCAAAAGTTACACGCTGTAGCTTAAAAATAAACGCTAACTGTACTGCTGTACGATTTTAAAAGGTGCCGTGGAGCAGTATGGCACAACGTTGCTAACAATATTATAACCAGCTCAAAAACACACCCCTTCACCTGTCACTTCACCTGTCCATCAGTCATTTCTAAACATCTGGATTCGTAGACAAATGATTTCTTTATCAAAATATTATTCTTTTTTTTTAATTCAAATATCAAAATGTTCTCGTGAAATATCAGTAAACTCTGTATTTTGCATAAAACCTTAACCTCCTCTTTTATCACCTTAATCTATGTCAGGGAAATAGAATATATAGAAAACTAGGGGGGGGAAGCAGACATGAATTTCTGTAGGCACTTAGACAACGCGCAAAAGGAAGAATCTGAGTTAAAAGCACGCTCTTGACCCTTGAACTGTATGGCTCTGAACAACACTAGTGGAAATGAAACTCCAGCCAGTCCCACGCTGGTGACTCGGCCGTGTCCTGAATCCGATCAAGAACGTGGTTGTGCACTTGAAAGGATAGTCCCCTACTGCAGAGTGCACACTCTACATGTGGCTACACATGAATTCAACTTTGACAGGAGCAGATCACCTTGTAGACTGGCTGTAATGTTTTACAGCAAGATTCAAACGCGATACCATCTGTGCAAGGCGATTTGATTTTGATACAACTTCTGCAGGGCTATCTGAACGCAATATCAACTCCGCAGGTTTGGATCTTTACACCCCATCTGCAGGTCTATCTGTTCTCGACACCATCTCTGCAGGTCTACCCGAACTCCATAGGTCGATCTGATCTCGATAAGAACTCTGAAGGTCTATCCGATCTCGGTAACATCTCTGCATGTCTACCCAAACACAATATCCATTCTGCATGTCTATTGGACCTCAACACCATCTCTGCAGGTCTATCTGATCCCAATACCCACTTTGCAGGTCTAGGTGATCTCAATAACTCTGCAGGTCTAACCGAACTCATTACCAACTCTGCAGTTCTATCGGACCTCAACACCATCTCTGCAGGGATATCTGATCCCAGTACACACGTTGCAAGTCTATCTGATCTCGATAACAACTCTGCAGTTCTATCGGACCTCAACACCATCTCTGCAGGGATATCTGATCCCAGTACACACGTTGCAAGTCTATCTGATCTCGATAACAACTCTGCAGTTCTATCGGACCTCAACACCATCTCTGCAGGGATATCTGATCCCAGTACACACGTTGCAAGTCTATCTGATCTCGATAACAACTCTGCAGTTCTATCGGACCTCAACACCATCTCTGCAGGTCTATCTGATCCCAGTACACACGTTGCAAGTCTATCTGATCTCGATAACAACTCTGCAGTTCTATCGGACCTCAACACCATCTCTGCTGGTCTATCTGATCCCAGTACACACGTTGCAAGTCTATCTGATCTCGATAACAACTCTGCAGTTCTATCGGACCTCAACACCATCTCTGCAGGTCTATCTGATCCCAGTACACACGTTGCAAGTCTATCTGATCTCGATAACAACTCTGCAGGTCTCTCTGACCTTGATAACCACTCTGCAGAGTGGTCAGATCAACACCATCTCTGCAGGGATATCTGATCTTGATACTCACTTGGCAAGGAGATCTGATCTTGATACCATTTCTGCAGGGTTATCGGATTTCAATACAGACTAGGTAGAGGTATCTGATCTCAATACCCACTCTGCAGGGATATCTGATCTTGATAGAGACTCTGCAGGAATACCAGATTTAAAAAAAAAAACATCTCTGCAGTCTGATCTCACTACTATCTACAGTCTAAAAACCGATCTAATCTTCAGATGTGATCTCAATATGATCTTCACGAAGAAATCTGATTGAAAACCACCTCTACAGCAAGTCTACAACATCTAATCTCTAATGTAACCTTCTCTGCACAGAGATCCGATCACTCTGCAGGGGTGTCTGATCGCCACACCATCTCCGCAAGAAGGTTTCACAGAAGACTTAACCTCTACTTCCTGATTACAGTTTTGAAACCTTAAGGACCACCTTTGCAGACACTCCAACAAAATGTAATCCAAGATCGGCGCGACACTGCAGTCAGTCCCCGGTGAGGTCAGATCTCAAATGGAGATTTTTGAAGCCACTCGATTCTTGAATTCAGGCTTGAATTCTAACTTGGATGCAAACTTGTCTAACTGTCCACAAACATCTCACTATGCCGGGCAACATTTGAGAATATGGTTAAAAGCAGATCGGTCTTAAAGTGCCCATGAAACATCTTAAAGGTTACGAGTCGATTCCACGCGTCAAAGGAGTTCCGTGTTTCCTTCAGCCGCCAAATCTAAACAAACTTGACGACGTCTTAGCCACCTAGCTGACTAAATATGGTGGGCACTCGCTTCTGAAAGATGCACCAACCGTAATTTAGGTTTTTTAGTTCAGTTTTGTTTTGTTAAAAACTTGAACTATATGGATTTGGGTTGAAGGGGTGTGGGAGGATCCAATGGGCGTGTCTTGAGGGGAAATAAGTCTTGATTAATATTTGTACTGTATATTGGCATATTAAGCAGGTGTAAAGAAAGACCAAAAATGATTGGTTTTCGCACTGGCACATGCCCCTTTGCATATGCCAGTGACGTCTCCGTCAATAAAAACGATGGTGCTGTTTGATTCTGCGTTGACGCCATGTTCTAACTCGGGTCAGTTCATACTTATGATGGAAGAACAGAGGAATTCTAGACAGTCAATTCTAGAATTTAATTAGACTTAACTGGATTCATTTGCCAAATTTCGCATACGCCCCACAGTGTACGATGAGTCGTCGATAGCTTTTTTTTTTTTTTTAAATGAAAATGAATAACGTTCTTCTATGCTGTTTCCTGGGCACTTTAAAATCCATCAGAAAGCCAGCGCACGATGCCTTCGAATTGGCCTGGAGAAGCAATCCGCATCTCACGCACATCTCCGCTGGGCAAAATAAACGTTCAGGACTAGCGGGAAGAGAAGTAGAGCGCTCCATGTCTGCAATCAGTCATATTTCCTTGAGGTTGAGGTACGAAAGCATTCCTAGCTGGTAGATTTGGTAACACGTATATGTTCTATAATGCTATATTAACAATATATAGTCGTATCAAAAGGCGAACGTGTGGAGAAGAATAAGGCACGAAGGACAATTCTCCGACACAGGATGGGAATTAGTAAATATGCGATCGGCTCTGATAAAAGTCTGAAAAGTCGAAACGAAGCGAAGAAGAAGAAGGAAAGAAACGCCGACAGTCTGGCTTGCGGCCTGACTTCTGTGCGTTTGAGTTTCGACACTCTTCAGCGAAGTGTTTTCACTCGTATCACGCCACACCAGCGCTCGCCACCGACTAACTGGCCGACTCCTGCGATTAACCCGGAGTCAGCGAGCTAGCACTTTGTAAAGAGCATTAATTATGATTATAGGTACAAGAAGACACCAAAATGGCTCAATGACATTTGATTAAATGCACATAACAACATATTTAAAAAAAAAAAAAAAAGCATGTTTAAAATAAATTTTTAAAAAAAAAGCTGATTGTGTATACATATACGAAGTCCTCTATCATGATTACCATACCGTAATAATACGTGATGATTTCGACGAACGATGAAAATCCTGGTTATGTGTTCTTACGTTTCTTTGATGTTCCGGATAAAAATAAAAAAATCCACCAAACATCCAGTTAAAATCTGTGCGTTCTCTCAGGCGAGGTGTTTCTCTCTGTATCATAGTGTCATTGGTTAACTGGATGATGGTTTTGGGGTGCGGCATTCCCCCACTATGGAAAAAAAAAAAAAAAAAACAGGAAGGAAAGCTGGAAAGACATTTACGCTTCAGCTTTAGCGGTCAGTCAGGCAGTAGTTTTGGCCCCCCCACAGATCCGCAGCATTGTGGGAGTTATATAAATTAGACGGCACCTAACGTAACACAGCTGCAGGTTAAATTCGATCTGAACTCTATCATAGTGCTACGTCTTTGGATGCAGCTCACGATGTCTTTTTTTTCTTTCAGTCTTTTTAACAAAAAAAAATATTTTACAATCGGTCATTTTTACAGGTGTTGATCTCACCTTCTGTTCTGAAGTGCATCGAGAGAAATCCGAAAGAGAACACACGAGCAGTATGAGGCTTTTCCCTTTTTCCATGACTCTACTCTTTCTGAATAAACAGAAAAATGAGTGTGCGTCTTTTAAAATGACTCCCCCCCTCCCCACCCCAGAATTTCATCCCCGCGAAGAAAAGCTTCCATCTTTTCTACTGCATACTTCATAACTGAGCTCTGAGCAGCTCCTCTCTGCCCCCCAACACACACACACAAAATTCAAGAAAGAAAGAAAACAAAAACACACAAAGAAATGCACAAAAAGGAAAAAATAAGTTCGCTTTTCTGTCCTTCTGAACTTCTTTGGGCAGGGGGTGAGCAAACAAACAAACACACAAATAAGCGGACAAATGATTATATAGACGAGTGTGTGTGAGCAGACATGCAGGGTTTAACACGTAGTCTTGTCTGACGGTACTACCATGACGATTCCAGCCCTTCGCCTTCGATCTCGTTGACGTATTTCAGCTGCAGTAAACCAAAGGGAGAGTCTGAATACGAAGAAGCGTGTACGGTATCTTCACAGGGACGTCCCTCCTTCCTTTCTCCATTCACAAAAGATAGCTGCGCTGGACAGGAATTTTTCCTTTCTAAAAACTGTCATTCTGGGGGTTGCTGGTGAAGCACGGCGTCTCCCCCGTCACAGGGGCGAATTGGAACAGTCCATTCTCCGTGACCGGATTGTTTGCGAACTGTAGGAGATAAATCAGACAAATCGGTTACGTGACCGGTAAACGGTCATACGGTAGAAATAAATTTCACAAAGACTTGCACGTTACCTGTGTCTGACTATTGCAGGTGAGAAACTGCTGCTGCAGATGGCAGGTGACGGCACTGTCCGGTATCACACCCACGTTGTTCAATATGTTCTCCGCGGGTCTGTTTTGAAAGACGTACGAGCCCTGTACTGAATTCTGGGCCGTAAACTCTTTGGTGTTCTGGCAAGACGAGATAACCCCGTCCCGTCCAGCTGAACCATAGTGCAAGCCGTTCATGGGGGCCTGAAGTGCTCTCTCGAACATGCAACTGCTGACAAGTGCAGGTGACACGGTGTTTAACAGCTCCCCCTGCTGGTTATAAGCTGAATTTGATGTCTCCATCAGCTCCCCCTGCTGCCCAAACATAACACTGGATGGGTGCAAGAGCTCCCTCTGTTGTCCATATACTGCATTAGACGTCTGTAAATGTTCCCCCTGCTGTACAAACACAGCATCCGCTGGGTGCACGCTCCCCGCCTGCTGGCCATAAACTGTATTACCGATTACATTAGGCTGAGGATGGGACCCTGAGCTAAAGTTAGACTGTAGCATTAACCTGGGGAGTGGAACTGGTTGGACATGATGATGACCATTTGGGATATTCTGGACGTTGGGAACTTTGGATAATGTGGGACGGCCCTGTTGAACAGGAGGCTGGGATTGCTGCCATGTCGCAAGTCTCTGATTGTCTACGCTCTGATTGCTGAGAGGAAACTGCCCTTTGAGGCAGGCACCTGGTGCAGGGTTTAACATGACGTTTTGGGAAAGTGAAATATTCTTGCTGGTGGGGGCCTGGGGCCCTGTCCACTGACTGCTTGGCCGGATTGCCTGATTGAATGGGACAGAATTATGGTTGTGAAAGCCCACATGTTGAGCTTTGTCGGAATAGCCCAGGTTTCCACTCTGGAGATGATTCTGAACATGCAGTCCAAACTCTGCTTGGTTCTGTTGGGTTGTTGCTGTCTGCTGCACCAGCCTGGCCTGGTTCTGCTGCCCAGAAAGTGAAGGTTCAAATGCCATACTTTCACATAGTTCTACAAATGGTTCCACAGGATTTGCCGGCTGCCCCAGAGCCATCTCTGGCCCAATGTGAGCAAGTTCCGTCAACCCTCTTCCTGGGTCAGCTGTTTCAAGGCCCTCTGAAATACTCAAAAGGTCGTTAATGTCTCCCTGCAGCTGCAGCTCGGACAGACACTCGGGAAGTTGGTCGCTCATGTTGGGGCTGCACTCCTTAAACAGCACGTCCTCCACGTATGAGAAGATGTCGTTGGTTAGGATGTCGTTAAGCTCGACGGGCATCTCGGTACTGCTCAGGTTGTTCATTCTCAGCAGAGCATTCTCCCATTCCTTCAGTTCCTCCTGGTCGATTGTTAGCTCTTCCAGGTTCCCGCACATGCTGCTGTCCCCGATGATCTGCTGCAAGCTGTTGATCATGTCCTGCACTGTCGACTCCTCCTTGATGCCCACAGTGCTCCTTTCTCCATCTGCCCAGGACTTTCCAGGGACGTTAAGAAGGGCGTGGCTGTCACGGAATGCCTTTTCCAGGCAGAACTGAGAGTTGGGATCGCTGTTGGCCTGGTAGACGGATTCATCCTGCTTCAGCATGGAGCTCAACAGTGAGCTTGGAGGCAGCGCGGCAGGTTTACTGATCTTACCCCCTTTGATTTGGGTAGAGATGTTAGTCATGTCTGGAGAAGGGGTTGTCTCATACAGGACGGCTTCTCCGGTGGCAAAGCTGAAGGGCAGCTGCAGCTTCCTCTGACGGAGATGCTCTTCACCTTCTTCGTTACTGGAAAGATGGAAAATTGAAAGGGGGTAAAGGAAAGAACAGAGAAAAAGCAAGATACAGACGGGTTGGTGCCATCCCCACATGCCATCAAACCAATCCCACCCCAAGATCTGTTTGAATGAAAACAAATTGTGAGTCTCACGTTAAAGCTCTCTGTCGTGCCACAATGAAGTCTGGTCGTCCGCCCTTATAGACAAGCCTGGCATTGGCTTGCACCCAGACCCAAGTTCCTGACTTCGTCAGGAGCCGGAAGACTGTGAAACCGCTCTCGCCAGTTTTAATCACTGGAGGAAGAAGAAAAGAATTGAGCATCAGGAAAAATCTTTTATTTCTTCAGTTACTGCAAATGTGATTATGCAAACTTCTGTCATCTTGGTTTTCGGCTTAACAGCGGTTAAACATACATAATTTTGTAAAAACTCTATGTTATGGATGTCATAAACCCTGTAGTACACTTACTACAAAGTAAATAACACTTGTACATGCTACAGTTTGGATTTTTACAAGACATACTGTTTGCTTGTGCTGTAACTCACTTCTCACGTGGTTGTCGGCACAGTACATCATATCTGCAGCGTGGATGAACTGGTAACCAGAGCCTCTCATGCACAGCTCAATCTCATTGTAACCCAGCACCACCTTTCCCCTGCGTGACAGGAGACATACACGCTATGTTATTACAACGCTTGACAAATTAACTCAACTAATGACTCCTCAATTGGATAATTATATATTACATTAGAAGGATGCAAGAGCTCCCCCTGCTGTCAACATACTGCATTAGAAAAGTGCAAGCGCTCCTCCTGCTGTCAATATACTGTATTAGAAGAGTGCAAGCGTTCCCCCTGCTGTCAATATACTGTATTAGAAGGGCGCAAGAGCTCCCCCTGCTGTCAATATACTGTATTAGAAGAGTGCAAGCACTCCCCCTGCTGTCAATATACTGTATTAGAAGGGTGCAAGAGCTCCCCCTGCTGTCTGTAAACTGTATTAGGCGGGTTCAAGAGCTTCCTCTGCAATTTACTGTATTAGAAGAGTGTAAGCGCTCGCCCTGCTGTCAATATACTGTACTAGAAGAGTGCAAGCGTTCCCCCTGCTGTCAATATACTGTATTAGAAGGGCACAAGAGCTCCCCCTGCTGTCAATATACTGTATTAGAAGGGTGCAAGAGCTCCCCCTGCTGTCTGTAAACTGTATTAGACGGGTTCAAGAGCTTCCTCTGCTGTCAATATACTGTATTAGAAGAGTGTAAGCGCTCGCCCTGCTGTCAATATACTGTATTAGAAGTGCAAGAGCTCCCCCTGCTGTCAATATACTGTATTAGAAGTGCAAGCGCTCCCCCTGCTGTCCGTATACTGTATTATATTCCTGTATCACCAAAAAAATCAAGTTTCAGTTGCAGCTGTAACCCTGTGAGGTCACCTGGTATCAATGCCCATAGGTGTAAAGTCCAGCTTGTGTTTGGTCTGGAAGAGAAACGTCTTGCTCCGGATTTCCAAGATAGAGGGCGGCTGGAGGGGTGTAGCTATGACAAACAGAGCCAGCTGAGGATGTGCCATAGTGCCATCCTCTGCCATCTTATTTTGGCCATGAAGATACTTCAGTCGACCGTGGAAGTTCAGGGCCTGAGGTAGAGAAATAAAACACAGCCAAGGTAATTTTTTTGTTCTTGGTGGTGGGTCTCGACTTCTGGACACAAACCACAGCTGTATTTGTGTATGCATTTAACGTGTGTGTGTTTACCAGGAAGCCGGAGGAGTTGTCGAGGAGGCAGCGAAAGCGGCAGCAGAAGCTCCTCTCCAGGAAGGACGAGTTCTCTGGTGGCAGCTGTTGAGGGTTGTAATTTATGATGGCGGTGGTGGTGTCGCTGGTATTCTGGAGGCCTACAGAGGAAAGACAACGACGGCGATGTGCATTATTATAAAAATGAAAACGAAGCTGCAGAACAGACTGACCAGAGAATACATCCAAACGTGTTATTTATTTATTATTTAGATACGGTATCATAATGGTGTCCATAAAAATAAAAAAAAACTCCACCAATTTTCATTTCAGAGGTACATTAAGGTCCTGTATTCATGACCAGAAGGTTGTGAGTTCTAACTCCAGCTCAGCTGTGTGCGTGGAAGTCATTATTATCCTGTCTGTAAGTCATTCTGGATTAAAACAAAACAAAGAAATCTAAACACGTACTGAAGTGAATACAGTACAACGCTGATGACGTCACAGATGCTAACGTGTTTATTTCTGTGTATGAATGAACTGCTGAACTGCACACACACACACACGTTCCTCTGCATACATTCCAGACGTGTTCAGTAACGACAGCCAGACACGCTAACGGCTCGCCGACAACACACACACACACACACACACTCACAGCTTTGTTGGCCCTGTTTGTCAGTATTCATGCTCTATGAGCTGATAAATAGCTCCATCTGTAGTAAACACTCCCTCTAGATTATTATCATGTGCCGTTATATAGCTTTAATACTAACACTCTCTCTCTCTCTCTCACACACACACACACACACACACATCTATGGATCAGACATGGACACAACGCCACCCCCTCGTGGCTGAGTCTCGTAACACCATGCAAATTCATCAGGAGACAAGTTCATACATGCTTTTTTATCTCGGATTGGAAAGAATGTCCCCACAAGGACAGGAATGTGAGACAGGTTTGATGTTGTGGCTGGTCCCCACGGGAATATTTTTTTAACACAATATTTTCTTCATTTTTTTTTTTTAAATGCAGGTTTTTACTTTAAAAAAGAAAGAAAGAAAGTAAGAAAAAGTAAAGGTTTCATTTTGGCTACTGATGTTACTAGAGGTGCAGAAGGTAGTAAAGACAAATGTGTCTATGTGTGTGTGTGTGTTGGTGTGTTTATGTGTGTGTGTGTGTCCGTGCCTGTGTGTGGATGTGTGTGTATTTGTATGTGTGTGCGTGTGTGTATATATGTGTGTGTTGGTGCGTGTACATGTGTGTGTATGTGTCTCTGTGTGTATGTGTGTGTGTGTGTCTGTGCGTGTGTGTGTATGTATGTGTGTCTGTGTCTGAGTATGTGTGAATGTGTGTGTATGTATGTATATGTGTGTGTGTGTGTTTGTATGTGTCTGTGTGTGCGTGTGTGTGTCTATGTGTCTGTGTGTGTGTCTGTGCGTGTGTGTGTGTGTGTATGTGTCTGTGTGTGTGTGTGTGTGAGTGTATGGTACGTACCATCAGCATCGTCAGTGAGCTCACCCTGTGTGGGTTTCAGGGCGAAGTGCAGCTGTCTCCTGAACATGGCACGGTCATCAGTGTGGATCAGCTCGAACACACTCTGGTGCACCACATCAGACTACACACACACACACACACACACACACACAAACATTGTTGGATATTTCATTACAGCATGACAAATATTTTCATGTGTATTAAATAACCTTCACTTTGATCTGTAATACATCGGCTCCCTCTAGTGGTCAGTCCTGTTAACACAGTTTCACCTGTCTCACTCTCTCACTAGATAATTTCCTGTTTCACTGTGATTGATTTTAAAAACAAAAAACGGAGACTTTAAGTACGACTTCACTTAGTATATATATATTTTTACATTTATTTTGAGACGTTAGTCCACTTTCTTTTTTTTTATGACTTTCCTCCATATTTTGAAACTTCTTTTTTCTTTGATTTTAAGACTTTCCTCTATTTATTTTATTTTGTGTGTGATGTGTCATTAATGTAAACTACTTACGAGTGTGAATGAGAACAGAGTACTCAACACAGCGAGTGAGCCCGACTGGATTGTTGCATTATGCCATGAAGACATGTGTGTATGTATGTGGGTGTGTGTGTGTGTGCACGTGCATGAATGCAGGTGAGGACATTTGAACTGAAGTGAACTTTGTACTTTTGTGCATAACTGTGTATTACACCTGTCTCTCTCTCTCTCTCTCTCTCTCTACACCTGGCTCTCTCTCTCTCTCTCAGACAGGTCTTTCTGGTTCTCCATAAATAAAATGTAGAGGGTCTGTGTTTTGAACGCGGAACAGAACCAAGCGTGCCTCTGCTATTGCAATCATCATAAACACACACACACACACACACACACACACACACACACAAAGCATGACCGTGCTGCAATCAGCATGCTTTCACAACCCGACACTGACGAGAGATTAGCTGTAACACATACACACACACTTACACACACACAATCCTCAGTTTATTTAGGGTTTATACCATTGTATCTAATTATTAGTTGAACATAATGTGTGAATGTTAGTGAATTAGTATTAGTATGAATTAGCCTCCGTGTGTGTGTGAGTGTGTGTGAGTGTGTGTGTGTGTGTGTGTGTGTTCTGACCTGATGAAAGCCCAGGTAGTCCTGTATGGTAGGTGAGGAGTAGAACACATAACCTTCAGCTGTTATAACCATCACGAATCCAGTCAGAGCCTGAAACACAAACACACACACACACACACACACACACACACCATGATTTACAATCATGCATAAAAAAAGCACCAAAAGAATAATTCTGATGGGGGTATCAAAGTATGTGTATGTGTGTGTGTGTGTGTGTGTGTGTGTGTGTGTGAGGAAGAGGGCTCATAATTAGCAGGGCCTTTGTTAAGGTGTTGATCGTGACAACAAAAAGCGAGAGAATATGAGCCACGCAAAGGGAGAGACAGAGAGAAGGACAGACAGCAAAGAGAGAGAGAGAGAGAGAGAGAGAGATAGATTTGTGTGTATGAATACGTTTGAGCAATCAATGCCCTGCATAATTTATAGCTCCGCCCACACACCCTTGCTTGGTTCTTGACAAAACGTAAGATCATGGATTTGTTTCTGTGCCACGCTGTCTGATGGAGCGTGTGTGTGTGTGTGTACCTGCAGCAGTAACTCCCCCTCGGAGAAGCTCACTCCATCCAGACTGCTGGCCTTCTGTCCGTTTGCTCCCAGAGTCCCCACTTGCCAGGCGTTAGCTCCGCCCACTGCCTTCTTCATCGTGGCTAAACAATGCAAACACAGACAGAGGAAAGGGTTAATGCGTGGAGGTATTATTATTAAGTTCATAATTTCAGATGATCAGAATCATGAATACTGAATTCAATCAAAATCCTTTCCCAATCCCTATACGTTAATCCCTACACACTAAACCCTAACCCTACACACTAACCCTAACCCTACACACTAAACCCGAATCACTAACCCCAATCCCTACACACTAACCCTAACCCTACACACTAAACCCGAATCATTAACCCCTAATCCCCACACACTAGACCCGAATCACTAACACCTAATCCTTACACAATAATCCTATTCCCTACACACTAAACCCGAATCACTAATCCCTACACACTAACCCCTAATCCCTACACACTAAACCCAAATCACTAACACCTAATCCTTACACAAAACTCCTATTCCCTACACACTAACCCTAATCCCTACACACTAAACTTGAATCACTAACACCTAATCCTTACACAATAATCCTATTTCCTACACACTAACCCTAATCCCTACACACTAAACCCGAATCACTAACCACTAATCCCTACACACTAACCCCTAATCCCTACACACTAACCCTAATCCCTACACACTAAACCCGAATCACTAACCACTAATCCCTACACACTAACCCCTAATCCCTACACACTAACCCTAATCCCTACACACTAAACCCGAATCACTAACCCCTAATCCCTACACACTAACCCTAATCCCTACACACTAAACCTGAATCACTAACCCCTAATCCCTACACACTAACCCCGAATCACTAATCCCTAATCCCCCAATCCCTACACTCTAGGGACGTCATGATACCAAAAATCTAGTAGCCGGTACCGATACCACCAAAAGTACACGATATTTGATACCAAAGTCGATACCACGGTGTGGTACAAAAATAAAATAAAAAAACTCTGCAATCCCTATACGTTAATCTCTACACACTAAACCCGAATCACTAACCCCTAATCCCTACACACTAATCCTAACCCTACACACTAAACCCGAATCATTAACCCCTAATACCTACACACTAACCCTAACCCTACACACTAAACCCGAATCACTAACCCCTAATCCCTACACACTAACCCTAACCCTACACACTAAACCCGAATCATTAACCCCTAATCCCTACACACTAAACCCGAATCACTAACCCCTAATCCCTACACACTAAACCCGAATCACTAACACCTAATCTTTACACAATAATCCTATTCTCTACACACTAACCTTAATCCCTACACACTAAACCCGAATCACTAACCACTAATCCCTACACACTAAACCCGAATCACTAACACCTAATCCTTACACAATAATCCTATTCTCTACACACTAACCTTAATCCCTACACACTAAACCCGAATCACTAACCACTAATCCCTACACACTAAACCCGAATCACTAACACCTAATCCTTACACAATAATCCTATTCTCTACACACTAACCTTAATCCCTACACACTAAACCCGAATCACTAACCACTAATCCCTACACACTAAACCCGAATCACTAACCCCTAATCCTTACACAATAATCCTATTCTCTACACACTAACCTCTAATCCCTACACACTAAACCCGAATCACTAACCCCAATCCCTACACGCTAACCTCTAATCCCTAAACACTAAACCCTAATCCCTACACACTAAACCCAAATCACTAACCCCTAATCCTCTAATCCCTACACACTAAACCTGAATCACTAACCCCTAATCCCTACACACTAACCCTGAATCACTAACCCCTAATCCTCTAATCCCTACACACTAAACCTGAATCATTAACCCCTAATCCCTACACACTAACCCCTAATCCTAACCCTAATCCCTAAACTTTACTCACTAACCCCAAATGCTAATCCCTATCCTCTAATCCCTCTTCTAGCCATTTTAAAAACAACTGCAGTTTTTTTGAAAACACATTGCACAAAGAGGCATCTGCGCACACACACACACACACACACACACATCTGAAGGCAGAAGTGAGAGCACAAAAGGAGAAGTATGAGATATTTTTCTCTCTTGTTGATGAGTAATACACTGTGTTCCTTCTCAGGTTAATTTCCAGTAACTCCACTGTGTGTGAGTGTGTGTGTGTGTGAGAGAGAGAGTGTGTGTGTGTGTGTGTGTGAGAGAGAGAGTGTGAGAGAGAGGGATGCTCTTGTATGTATGTGTTGAGGCCCAGGTGCTAATATTTTAGTTACGTATAGTGAGAAACTTTTAACTCCACACGTGTGTGTGTGAAGGATTAAGAACACACCTCAGGCTGTTTAATGCTGGTGTTCGTGTGTGTGTGTGTGTGTGTGTGTATGTGTGAGAGAGAGAGTGCCAAACTTTTATTGCTGCCTCCTTTCAATCATACCCACACACCCACTGTGTTTAACACGAGCACTACATTCAGATTTCAGGCTCACTCAATAGACACACACACACACACACACACACACACACACACACACACACACACTGAAAGGCAGAGTGAGCTCTCTCTCTGTGTGTAGCACAGGTCTGGACTTGTGGTAAAGTGGAATGATGAGACTTTGTGATCTCTGTGTCAACTTCAAAATGTGTGTGTCTGCGAGAGAGAACCTCTGTGTGTGTGTATGTGTGTGTGTTATGATGTCACTCCCTGCTGTCAGCCAATCACAAAGTGGCATTTTACATCTCTGGCTTAATCTAGCTCTGTTCTCTCTTTCTTTCTCTCTCTCTCTCTCACACACACACACACACACATATATTTCAGAATTCTCATTAGGGTTCTAGAATCTCATTGCTGATCAGGGAGAGAGAGAGAGAGCGGGAGAGAGAGGGAGAGAGAAAGAGAAAAAGGGAGAGAGAGAAAGAGGAAGAGAAATGTGTCCATTCTCCCTACATATACAGACCCGACCTTTGACCTGTGAGGGACTGTGATGAGCTGCTGTGCCAAAAAGAGAAATCTCACTGTTTACATCCCACCCACACACGTGTGTGTGTTTGTGTGTGTGTGTGTGTGTGTGTGTGCATCGGTGTATGTGTGTGTATGAGTGTATGTGTGCATATGTGTGTGTGTCCATGTGTGTGCATCAGTGTATGTGTGTTTATGAGTGTATGTGTGTATATGCGTGTGTGTATGTGTCCATGTCTGTGTATGAGTGTGTGTGTGAAAGTGTGTGTGTGTGTGTGTGTGTGTGTGTGTATGTGTGGTAAGTTTACCCTGCAGTCAGTCATAATGCTGAGGCAGTAATTATAATCTAACACCAACATGACACACACAGAGGGACGAGCCACAGCATGCAGGTGTGTGTGTGTGTGTGTGTAAGTTTGGACAGGAATCTGATGTGGTAACTGTAATGAATCAGCCCTTGTCATACCCTCTCCACACACTCATCTAAACATCCCTCTGTCTCACTCTCTGTCTGTCTCTCTCGATCACTCTTTTTCTTCTTTCTCTTGCTTTCCTCTCACTTTATCACTTTCTCTCCCGTTCTCATTCTTTCCATCCGTGATTCCTTTTCTCCCTCCCTTTTTCTCTGGTTCATGTTTTCTCCTTGCTCTATCTTGTTCTCTCGTTCTCTCTCTCTCTCTCTTTCCTTTCCTGTTTTTTGCACTTCATCACTTACTCTCCCTCTCTTTTTCCTCGATTCTCTCTCTCTCTTCACCCTTCACGCCCCGCTGATCTTAATTATCCAAACTCCATAACTCTCTGAAATGGAACACCCCCAAAACACCCCTCCCTCAGTCCCTCTCTCTTTCTGTCTGTCTTTTTCCTCCCTCCAACTCCCTTTCTTTCTTTCTCTCTCTCTCTCTCTCTCTCACTTTTTCCCAAAACTCCAGTGTCTGTTGCCAGGGTTGAAAGTTTGCACGGTTTCTCCTCACGCAAGGTTCAACACACACACATACACACAGACAGACAGACAGACACACACACATGAACAAAATGAGAGAGAAAGAGAGACAGAAAGAGGGTGAGACGGGTGTGTGTGGGGGAGGGGTATCTATAGGTAAGTCTGCATGTAATGTAAACAACTCACTTCCTTGCTGGCTCACTTCAGATCTGAGTGAGTTACACACACACATGCACACACACACACACACACACACACACACACACAATGATCACTGGCAGCTTCTGCCACTTCCTGCTGTCTGCATTGTGGGACCTCCACCAACACCCCCTACCGCCCCACCCCCAACTATTCCTGCCTCCACTACCACTGAAGTGCGCGCACCTCGAACACTTAACGAACTCTAGACCACAGACGTGTGAAGTAGTTTCGGTTCTAATGTAGTCGTTAGCTTCATTATGGTGCATGAGCACGGCTAAATCATTTACAGAATAGTTTTATTGTTTAGATTTAATAAACAGGCTCACCAGTGCCCTGTGTAGAGTCTTTAACGTGTTTATTCAATTCCATGTGTAGGGCAACCTTCTAAAAAATCTCAACCTTGTAAAGAATCTCCAACTTGTAAAGAATAGTGACCTTGTAAAAAATCTCAAACTTGTAAAGAATTTCAAACTTGTAAAGATTAGTGACCTTGTAACGAATCTCGACCTTGTAAAGGATAGTGATCTTGTAAAGAATAGTGACCTTGTAAAGAATCTCAAACTTGTAAAGAATAGTGACCGTGTAAAAAATCTCAAAGTTGTAAAGAATCTCAAACTTGTAAAGAATAGTGACCTTGTAAAGAATCTCAAAGTTGTAAAGAATCTCCAACTTGTAAAGAATAGTGATCTTGTAAAGAATAGTGACCTTGTAAAGAATCTCAAACTTGTAAAGAATAGTGACCTTGTAAAGAATCTCAAACTTGTAAAGAATAGTGACCTTGTAAAGAATCTCAAAGTTGTAAAGAATCTCCAACTTGTAAAGAATAGTGATCTTGTAAAGAATCTCAAACTTGTAAAGAATAGTGACCGTGTAAAAAATCTCAAAGTTGTAAAGAATCTCCAACTTGTAAAGAATAGTGACCTTGTAAAGAATCTCAAACTTGTAAAGAATAGTGACCTTGTAAAGAATCTCAAAGTTGTAAAGAATCTCCAACTTGTAAAGAATAGTGATCTTGTAAAGAATAGTGACCTTGTAAAGAATCTCAAACTTGTAAAGAATAGTGATCTTGTAAAGAATCTCAAACTTGTAAAGAATAGTGACCGTGTAAAAAATCTCAAAGTTGTAAAGAATCTCCAACTTGTAAAGAATAGTGACCTTGTAAAGAATCTCAAACTTGTAAAGAATAGTGACCTTGTAAAGAATCTCAAACTTGAAAATAGTGACCTTGTAAAGAAACTTAACCTTGTAAAGAATAGTGACCTTGTAAAGAATCTTAACCTTGTAAAGAATAGTGACCTTGTAAAGAATCTTAACCTTGTAAAGAATAGTGACCTTGTAAAGAATCTTAACCTTGTAAAGAATAGTGACCTTGTAAAGAATCTTAACGTTGTAAAGAATAGTGACCTTGTAAAGAATAGTAACCTTGTAAATAGTGACCTTCTAAAGAATAGTGACCTTGTAAAGAATAGTAACCTTGTAAATAGTGACCTTCTAAAGAATAGTGACCTTGTAAAGAATCTTAACCTTGTAAAGAATAGTGACCTTGTAAAGAACCTCAACCTTATAAAGAATCTGAACCTTGTAAATGAGAACTCTCCCCCCTGTAAAGAGTTTCAGCTTTGTAAAGAATATCACCTTCACAACAAAAGTTAACTCTACAACAAATCCCAACCTTGTACTGAAAGTCAGCTTTACAATGAATATCAACCTTGTAAAGTATATCGACTTTACAAGCAGAGTTTTTGTCAGAACCTTGACATCTTGAAGAATCTTAACCTTGTAAAATCTGACCTTTACAACCTCTTCTTGTAGCAACGCTCAACATTGTCAAAAAATCCTTTAAAAGAATTCTTAACCTCGCGAGTGAATCCCCAACCCGCAAGCAGATTCCCTCACAAAGAATCAGCACCTTACAAAGGATTGACCTCGCAACAAATCTCAACCTGACACATGATTTCTGACGTTCTGAGCAAATCATGACCTTAGAAGAAGAATCTCAGAACTGACGAGCTGATCTTAGATCACAGCTCTGATTCGAAATACAATTAAACGACTCTGTAACACAGCCCCACCCTCTAGATACACAGCTGCCTACATC
>NC_071281.1:4325000-4477500 GCF_023375685.1 Ictalurus furcatus
CAAGGAAGTCAGTGATTTAAATATTGAAACACGAACCCACATACACACATTTGGAGCTTCGTATTACAATCACACACACACACACACACACCATAAACTGAAGGATGGTGGTGTTTTCAGGAAAGGTGGATGGAAAAAAAAAAAAATCTGGTGCAAGTTGTAACCATGACAACGTTCGATTTGTACTTAAAGAATAACATGTCATAGATTTTATCCATTTATAGTTACATTTAATGTTGTGGAATCTACGTTACAGCAGCTAAAAACAGTCGTTCCCTCACCAGCCTGTAAAGTTGTAAAGTGGGCGTGGCTAAAAACCAAACGTTTGTGAAGTGCAAACTTCAGATTAGAATCAAAGATTTATTCAACGTTTCCAAAACCAGGCGCGAGACTGATGAAGCGACGCGCTCCCGTGATTGCAGGAATGCGAGAGAGGGTGAGACGGTGCGTGGAGTGCTATCTCTGCAGGTCATCATGTCTACACTCTGTGTGTGAGAAAGTGTGTGTGTGTGTGTGCGTATGTGTGCGTACAGTCAGCACAGACATGTCACAAGAGTGTTTGAGAAACAGACAGAAAGAGGGAAGTGGAAAATTTTATAAATAATTTATTTTTATCAAACAAAAGAAAGGACGAGTGAGGGAAGACGGAACAAGAGCGAGAGGGAGAGAAAGAGGGAGAGAGGGCGAGAGAGAGAGAGGGAGGGGGAGAGAGAAAGAGAGAGGAGGAGACAGAGGTGTAGTACTACTCTCATTCTGCAGGGCGGCGCTACTGCAGTCCTGCCTTCAGTTCTCTCTATAAATCTGAATCTTCTGTTCTTTTATACCAGAGATGCCCAAACTAGGGCCCGCGGGCCAACTTTGGTGACTTTTGATTTGGCCCACCATGCCATATGTGAGGGGGGGGGGGGGTATCCGTCGTCATTATGAAACAAAACATTCTTCAGCTTTCTCAAAGTACAGCGGCGGGGCGCGAAAACAGAACGCTAACGAGCTGCTTGCTAAACTTCGATCTGAGCAGAGCGCGCTGCTACGTCCTTCATCAGCTCGAGAAAGCGCATGGGTCGGCTCTCAGATTTCCTGTATTTTACATCAAGAACAGCCATGTGCCAAATCCATCGGGCTTGTGGATGTGATGCGTGACGTCGTCCATATTGTGAATGCTATACGCTCCAAGGTGCTCTCTCGCCGGCAGGTCAAGGTACTGTTGGATGACATGGATGCTCAACCTGGTGATGTGTTGTACGACCAGGAGGTTAGATGGCTGAGCAGAGGAAAAGTTCTCGGGAGGTTTCTGATCTGCGTGATGAGATCAGAGCTTTTCAGGAAAGCAAGATCGGTAGTATTCAAGTGCCCAAATGGCTTTCTGACCTGGCTTTCCTGGTGGACGTCACAGAGCTGCTCAGTGTTTGAAACGTTCAGCTCCAGGGAAAAGACCAGATTATCACCCGGCTTTCTGATCATGTCAGAGCCTTCAAACAAAACACTACTGCTGCTCAGAAGACATCAAGACACAAAGAGCTTTGCTCTTTTTCACTCCCAGTCTCACACTGTTCCTCTCTCTCTCTCTCTCTCATCCCCACATCCAGGAAATTTAGCCCATTTTCCCGGTCCTAGAGAGGCAGGCGTGATGAAAGGTAAGGTACCCGAGTACGATGCTGTTCTCAGCAACCTTATCCAGGAGTCCGACAGTCGCTTTGAGGACTACAGACACAATGCTACTGACTCATAAATGAGGAGAACCATGGCAACTTTACTTTTAATATAATACAGTTCGGTATAATGCAACGTTTACTCTCGGCCCACGGCCCTCAGTCAAGTTTGATTTATGGCCCTTCGTGGGAAAAAGTTTGGGCACCTCTGTTTTATACTGTTCGTTATTCTCTCTCTCTCTCTGTCTTTCTCTTTATCTTTCTGTCTGTGTGTATCTCTCGCTCACTTTCTGTCTCTCTCTCTCACTTTCTGTTGACTTGTAGCTCTCGCTCTCTGTCTTTCTCTTTCTTTCTCTCGTGTCGCTCTCTCTTTCTGTCTGTTTCTCTCTCTCTCTCCCTGACTCTCTTTCTTCCTGTTTACATACTCGTGCTGTAGATAAAAGTTGATCAGACACGTCAGAAAGCTGCACCCACAGGCCTGCACTGCAACAATGGCCCAGTTGTGTAACTTGCTGCACACACACACACACACACACACACACACACACACACACTCATACACCCCTACACCTACATACACTACCCTGAGGAGTTAACCCTTACCTACTACAGCTAAACCTGGGTGTGGGGGTCTGAGTGTACACACACACACACACACACACACACACACACACATACACACACTCATACACCTACATACACTACCCTGAGGAGTTAACCCTTACCTACTACAGCTAAACCTGGGTGTCGGGGTCTGAGTGTACACACACACACACACACACACACACACACACACACATATATATATATATACACACACACACACACACATATACACACACCCCTACACCTACATACACTACCCTGAGGAGTTAACCCTTACCTACTACAGCTAAACCTGGGTGTGGGGGTCTGAGTGTACACACACACACACACACACATATATATATATACACACACTCATACACCTACATACACTACCCTGAGGAGTTAACCCTTACCTTCTACAGCTAAACCTGGGTGTGGGGGTCTGAGTGTACACACACACACACACACACATATATATATATACACACACACACACACACACACATATACACACACTCATACACCTACATACACTACCCTGAGGAGTTAACCCTTACCTACTACAGCTAAACCTGGGTGTGGGGGTCTGAGTGTACACACACACACACACACACATATATATATATATACACACACACATATACACACACTCATACACCTACATACACTACCCTGAGGAGTTAACCCTTACCCACTACAGCTAAACCTGGGTGCGGTGGTCTGAGTGTACACACACACACACATACACACACATATACACCCGCATACACTTACACACACATATACACACATACACTTACACACACACACACAGAGTGTTGCAGTGGTACAGACTGCATGCAAATTCTAACACGTGGCACTAGCTCTCAGTGAGAGTGTGTGTGTGTGTGTGTGTGTGTGTGTGTGTGTGTAGACAGTGGGCTGAGGTTAGGTTTTGGTTTGGGGTTTGCTGGTTTCTTTTACACCATTTACACTGAAACCCAAAAGCCAGAGCATTTCTCCCTCACACTCCATTACACTCCATTAAATATTTACATTCAAACTAATAAACATTTATTTACAGCTAGATGTTTATACACACACACACACACACACATATATATATAAAAACATATATAAACAGCTTTATTAATTTATACACATTATTAATTATTAAAAGAAAGCTATGGTACAGGGAGTAAACACAGTAAGTGTTAGATAAACACCGGGTTGTGGATTTGAACGTAAATATTTCATTTGATAAATGAATTCATATTAATTATTCTAAATACACACATTAGCACACAATAGTACACATTCATGCTCAACTCTTCAAAGTATAATTTTCATAATTATTTACATTTCTAATTTACTTCTGTTTCATACTGTACTTTCACTTCATCGTGATTTCAACAGTACTTTCCGGTTGTTTTATTTGTAAATAATTTGCTATTATTATGATCATATTTATAATAATAAGTTATGATTACAATGTATAATTTTGCATAATAATTATATATTTGCATTATAATTTGCCATGTGCTACATTATTATTGTTAATTCATAATTACATTATTTACATTATTACATTACTTATTACATTACATTGTTATTCTTCTTCTTATTATTCTTCTTATTAATGTTGTATTAACTGTGTTGCCTTCCAACAGTGAATAATTCAGTGATGAATGCTGGTGTGTGCGTTTGTTGTTTAATTAAAGTGAATTTCGCTTCAATGTTTTAAGTGAATGGTGAAACGTTGTTGTAGAATTCATTAGAGTCGGCCTCGATGCTGCGTCACAGATTACAGTTCTTTCAGTTTTTCACTTTGTCTTTGGTTTTGATTTAAAATAGAATAAAGTCTGAAATTCTTGAATGCAGCTCGGAGTGAGAAATGAATGAGCGTCGCACCGGCGGTGTTCCTGAGTGCTCTAGTGCAGAACCCGACACCGAGGACATGTTAGTCTTTACCTCACGCGGAGAGGAGTGAGAGGAGCTGAGTGGAAACGCTGATTAATAAAGTGATGTTGAGAAACACGGTGGTGATATTCAGTGATGATAAAAATACAGCTTAAACAGGAAGCTGATCTTACTCACCATCTCCTCGTCTTCTCTCACAGAGAACAGAAATTACCCTTTAACCAGAACCGTGCTTCCTCCCAACTGCAGCACAGTGTTCACAGCCCTGTGATTAATACACACGCAGTCATTTCACTGACCTGTGTGTTTACTGTGCTGGGCTCTACTGATGAATGTCGGTGTGTGTCGGTGTTTGATGGTGTGTGTCGGTGTGTGTTGGTGTTTGATGGTGAATGTCGGTGTGTGTTGGTGTTTGATGGTGAATGTCGGTGTGTTGGTGTTTGATGGTGTGTGTCGGTGTGTGTTGGTGTTTGATGGTGTGTGTTGGTGTTTGATGGTGTGTGTCGGTATTTGATGGTGAATGTCGGTGTGTTGGTGTTTGATGGTGTGTGTCGGTATTTGATGGTGAATGTCGGTGTGTGTTGGTGTTTGATGGTGTGTGTCGGTATTTGATGGTGAATGTCGGTGTGTTGGTGTTTGATGGTGAATGTCGGTGTGTGTTGGTGTTTGATGGTGAATGTCGGTGTGTGTTGGTGTTTGATGGTGAATGTCGGTGTGTGTCGGTGTTTGATGGTGTGTGTCGGTGTGTGTTGGTGTTTGATGGTGAATGTCGGTGTGTGTCGGTGTTTGATGGTGTGTGTCGGTGTGTGTTGGTGTTTGATGGTGAATGTCGGTGTGTGTCGGTGTTTGATGGTGTGTGTCGGTGTGTGTTGGTGTTTGATGGTGAATGTCGGTGTGTGTTGGTGTTTGATGGTGTGTGTCGGTGTGTGTTGGTGTTTGATGGTGAATGTCGGTGTGTGTTGGTGTTTGATGGTGTGTGTCGGTGTGTGTTGGTGTTTGACGGTGAATGTCGGTGTGTGTTGGTGTTTGACGGTGTGTGTCGGTGTGTGTTGGTGTTTGACGGTGTGTGTCGGTGTGTGTTGGTGTTTGATGGTGAATGTCGGTGTGTGTTGGTGTTTGACGGTGAATGTCGGTGTGTGTTGGTGTTTGATGGTGAATGTCGGTGTGTGTTGGTGTTTGATGGTGAATGTCGGTGTGTGTTGGTGTTTGATGGTGTGTGTCGGTGTGTGTTGGTGTTTGATGGTGAATGTCGGTGTGTGTTGGTGTTTGATGGTGTGTGTCGGTGTGTGTTGGTGTTTGACGGTGAATGTCGGTGTGTGTTGGTGTTTGACGGTGAATGTCGGTGTGTGTTGGTGTTTGATGGTGAGTGTCGGTGTGTGTTGGTGTTTGATGGTGTGTGTCGGTGTGTGTTGGTGTTTGATGGTGAATGTCGGTGTGTGTTGGTGTTTGATGGTGTGTGTCGGTGTGTGTTGGTGTTTGATGGTGTGTGTCGGTGTGTGTTGGTGTTTGACGGTGAGTGTCGGTGTGTGTTGGTGTTTGATGGTGTGTGTCGGTGTGTGTTGGTGTTTGATGGTGTGTGTCGGTGTGTGTTGGTGTTTGATGGTGAATGTCGGTGTGTGTCGGTGTTTGATGGTGTGTGTCGGTGTGTGTTGGTGTTTGATGGTGAATGTCGGTGTGTGTTGGTGTTTGATGGTGGCATGATGTTCGTCATGGCGTGGGATGTTTGAATGTCAGCTGTTGTCATGGCGATACATAAATCGTTTTACTGAGGCTGCAGCATTTTATGTGTGTGTGTGTGTGTGTGTGTGTGTGTGCGTACGGTGTAATACATTGGACTCTACTACAAAGTAAACAGAAAAAAGAGCAGAGTTCATTCAAGAAAATGCACACACACACACGCACACACCCGCGCACACACACACCTCTTTGAAAGGTCTATTCTATTTGGCACAATGTGGTTTTAGACGGATCAAATGTCGCTCTGATCCAAGGTCACTTAGGCTTTTAATACACACACACACACACACACACACACACACACACACCGCATATTTACGCATATGGAAAAATGAAAATCTCGCTATTAAATATACAAAACCTTAAACTTTGATACTCGGTGTGTAACAGAAGGAGTGTGTGTGTTTGTGTGTGTGACCAAGAGAGGGGAGAGAGAGAGAGAGAGAGAGAGAGAGAGAGAGAGAGAGAGAGAGAGAGAGACCTTTACACACAACTCATGACTGTCATGGTCAGACGGGGTGGTGCAGTACTCCTTCCACACACACACACACACACACACACACACACACACACACAGCTGCACTCTGCCAGACCTTGAGCAGTCCCCCTCTTACTGACAGATCTGGAGCTCTGCTCTCACGCAAACCCCGGCTCCCCTGAGACACACCACTGCCAAGAAAACACACACACACACACACACACACACACACACACTCGTACACATTTATACATCTACACAAATACTGCACAATACACAACAGCACGTTTAACAAACACACGAAAACCAAAATTACACTCCGTAGGGACGCACTGCTGCCAACAGGAAATAGAGTCTATCTCTTCCTGTGTGTGTTCTTCCCCTCCCCCTCGCCCCCAAACGAGACCCTCATCTACAGAAAAAAACATTTGAGAGTGTGAGAGAAAGGGAGGGAGAGAGAGAGAGAGAGAGAGAGAGAGAATTCTTGAGAAAGAGTGTGAAACAGAGGCCGGTGTGATACGACCTCACATGTCAGAACAGACAGGAAATGGTGGCGGAGGCCAAAACAAACCTCTCTCGCCCTTTCTCTCTCTCTCCCCCTCCCTCTATCTCTCTCCTCTCACAATGCTGATATTGTTCTCGCCCATTCTTCCCCCCTTCTTCCTTTTCACTCGTTCACACCCTTTATTGGGAATTTTTTCCCTCGTGTCTCGCCACGGCTTCGCCTGACTCGCCGTAACGTGTGCGTAGTCGGTTGTACGATACACCGCGATTTATATGCCACACGCCATGAGTGACAGATGTGACCTGTATATGTGCACGCCACTGTAGAACTTTCTCTCCTTCTGTCTCCATGGGAACCTGGTTGGAAGCCTCGCTGTCTTGGTGTCCTCACGTCTCCTTTAACGCTAACCCTCCTCCTCGTGGTTCTGTTGTCGGGCTGTCGCCATGGAGTTACCGCGGCAACTAAAGCCAGGTGTGGATGACTCATAGGTCGTGTGATGGATCAAGTAGATAGGTGATGAGAGCGAGAGAGAGAGAGAGAGAGAGAGAGGGGGGGGGGACAACGAACTTGAACTTGAAAACAGAGACAATCTGAGAGAATAACCGAAAGACAAACAGAGACAAAAAGAGAGAAAAAACAGCGACAGAGAGGAAAAGACAGAGAGACTGAAAACAGACAGAAAATGAGTCAGAGAGAAAGAGAGAGACGGAATAAGACAGGTAGACTGAAGGAGTGAGACAGAGACAGAGTGAGAAAGAGTGAGAAACACAAAGAGAGAGACTTGTTTAGAAAAAGAGAAGAAGAGTGAGAGAGATATAGAGAGACAGATATATATATACACACACACAGAAAGTGAGACAGATGTAGAGAAAGACATATATACAGAGAGTGAGACAGATATATACAAAGAGAAAGAGAGAGACAGATATATATATATACACACACACACACACACACACAGAGGTGAGTGAGACAGCTGTAGAGGGAGACAAATATATATATATATATATACATATATATACATATCCACACACACACACACACACAGAGGTGAGTGAGACAGCTGTAGAGGGAGACAGATATATATATACACACACACACACACACACACACAGAGGTGAGTGAGACAGCTGTAGAGGGAGACAGATATATATATATACACACACACACACATACACACAGAGGTGAGTGAGACAGCTGTAGAGGGAGACAGATATATATATATATACACACACACACACACACACAGAGGTGAGTGAGACAGCTGTAGAGGGAGACAGATATATATATATACACACACACACACACACACACACACAGAGGTGAGTGAGACAGCTGTAGAGGGAGACAGATATATATATATATATATATACACACACACACACACACACACACACATAGGTGAGTGAGACAGCTGTAGAGGGAGACATATATATATATACACACACACACACACACAGAGGTGAGTGAGACAGCTGTAGAGGGAGACATATATATATACACACACACACACACACACACAGAGGTGAGTGAGACAGCTGTAGAGGGAGACATATATATATACACACACACACACACAGAGGTGAGTGAGACAGCTGTAGAGGGAGACATATATATATATACACACACACACACACACACAGAGGTGAGTGAGACAGCTGTAGAGGGAGACAGATATATATATACACACACACACACACACACACACATAGGTGAGTGAGAGCTGTAGAGGGAGACATATATATATACACACACACACACACACACACACACACACAGAGGTGAGTGAGACAGCTGTAGAGGGAGACAGATATATATATATATATATACACACACACACACACACACACACACACACACAGAGGTGAGTGAGACAGCTGTAGAGGGAGACAGATATATATATATATATACACATACACACACACACACAGAGGTGAGTGAGACAGCTGTAGAGGGAGACAGATATATATATATATATATATATACACACACACAGAGGTGAGTGAGACAGCTGTAGAGGGAGAAAGATATATATATATATATATATATATATACACACACACACAGAGGTGAGTGAGACAGCTGTAGAGGGAGACAGATATATATATACACACACACACACACACACACAGAGGTGAGTGAGACAGCTGTAGAGGGAGACAGATATATATATATATATATATATACACACACACACACACACACAGAGGTGAGTGAGACAGCTGTAGAGGGAGACAGATATGTATATATATACACACACACAGAGGTGAGTGAGACAGCTGTAGAGGGAGAAAGATATATATATATATACACACACACACAGAGGTGAGTGAGACAGCTGTAGAGGGAGAAAGATATATATATATATATATATATACACACACACACAGAGGTGAGTGAGACAGCTGTAGAGGGAGACAGATATATATATATATATATATATATATATATATACACACACACACAGAGGTGAGTGAGACAGCTGTAGAGGGAGACAGATATATATATATATACACATACACACACACACAGAGGTGAGTGAGACAGCTGTAGAGGGAGACAGATATATATACACACACACACACACACACACACACACACAGAGGTGAGTGAGACAGCTGAAGAGGGAGACAGATATATATATATATATACACACACACAGAGGTGAGTGAGACAGCTGTAGAGGGAGACAGATATATATATATATATATATATATATATATATATATATCGAGAGAGTGGGACATGTTAACGTAATGTAAATCACAGCAGATTTTCACACTAATCATGCGTTAATTAATTTCATCCATCCACCCATCTTCTACCGCTTACTCCTTTTCAGGGTCAGGGGGAACCTGGAGCCTATCCCAGGGAGCATCGGGCACAAGGCGGGGTCCACCCTGGACAGGGTGCCAGTCCATCGCAGGGGCGTTAATTAATTTGTGTTTATGAATTAATTAGTGATATATAGCTGCAACTGTTTCTCATCAGAACTTAAAATAAAACAAAAAACAAATACTGTACAGGCCACGCCCACATCCAATAACCGTACACGCCCACAAGAGACAGACTACTAACGGACAGGAGTGACTGGTCATCTGTCACTGTAACGCAGCGTTACTGTGAGCTGAAGCCAGGCTGCTGATTGGCTGTCAGCTGTAAGGCTCGTTATGACATCATCAGCCGGCAGTTGGGATTTCAATTTTGAAGAGAATACTCCGAGCTAGCGTTGTGAAATTAGCCTCGGCCACAAATACATCAATCAGACACAGTTTCAAAATGCAGAGCAAGACGAGAGGCGGCCATTTTACTGTCTGTCTCTGTCTGCCTTTCTGTTTTCTCTCTCTCTCTCATACACATACACACAAACACACACACACACACACATACACACACACATACACACACACACACACACACACACACACAGAGACACACAGACACACATACAGACACAGACACACATACAGACACACACACACACACACACATACAGACACACACACACACAGGGGTAATTATGCGTGCGCGTCTGTCTGTGAGCTCACCGTTTATTTTCAGAGTCGAGACGAGCAGCACAGTCGTGTTTCATGTTTTCTCATCTCCTTGTTTTCTCTCTCTCTCTCGTTTTTCTTCCTCGTCTCTTTCTCCTTTCTTTGCTTTCCATGATGTTTTCTCTCTCTCTATCTCATTTTTGTGTCATCATAATCAATCATTTTCCACCTCTTCATTTGTTCCTCAACCTCGTTTTCTCTTTCTTCTTCATCCTCTTTCTCTCTCTCTCTCTCCTGTCTCTCATTGTCTTTCTGTCTGTCTCTCTTTCTACCTATCTGTCTCTCTTCCTTCTATCTCCCTTTCTGTCTCTCTCTCTCCATCTATCTCTCTTTCTCATTGTCTATCCGTCTCTCTATTTCTGTCTCTCATTGTCTGTGTCTCTCTCTACTTTTCGCTCTCTTGTTGTCTTTCTGTCTCTCTACTCTTCTCTCTCTCATTGTCTTCGTGTCTTGCTCTCTCACCAGCTTTGCTCTCTGCCTCTATCTCTCCATGTCAATCTCTATTTTCCTGTCTCTTGCTATCTTTGTCACTCTCTATCTTTCTCATTGTCTCTCTCCCTCTCTCTGTCAGGCTGTATGTGATGTAACACGCGTGTTCACTGACGGATCGCCTACATTACATGGTGTGTGTGTGTGTGTGTGTGTGTGTGTGTGTTACATTACATGATAACTCAGGAATGAGAGGTAAAACGCTCCATTGTTTACAGTCCCATTAAGTAAACACTGTAAGAGAAGGCACAGGCCTGGGCCACGTCCCAAACCTCTGCACAGTGTGTCAGTAGTGTAGTCAGAGTAGTGCACTACTACCCGTGTGTGACGTGCACTCCGTTACTACGCCGTCTTCGCTAACCACGTTTTACTGGTAACGGCTTCACACGGGCCACGTCTCAAACCTGAGGCAGTGCACTGTTTAGGAAAGCCGTGTGCGGTTTGGGACGCAGCCCAGCTCCCTCATGCAGTAAATAAGAGCTGTTTTGCAGACGGTGTGTGTGTGTGTGTGTGTGTGTGTGTGAGGTGGCGATAGCATCGACCAGAGGTGGCTAACAGCAACTGGCTTCTCAGTCAAAACACACATGCAGCTGCTCATGTGGGAACAGGCCCGAGCGGCTCGCAAAAATATCCAGTAACCCATACACACACACTCGTACACACACACACACACACACACACACACACACACTGATAATTAGGATGCTCTGGGCAGAGAATTTGGAAACACACTAGAAGTTTTTGGAACCAGAGAGAAATCCTGCGTCTATAATAAAAGAGAAATAATAGAGGGAAATAAAAGAGAGATAAAAGGGAGATGAAAGAGAGATAAAAGGGAGAGGGATGAAAGACTAATGCATTTAAAAAATAGTTTAAAAAGCTGAAAAGTTGAACAGTGCTCACAACGAGGAAAAAGACTACATTTTTTTTAAGCTCCTTTACTGTTTGTCTCTCTATCTCAGGTTAAATCATGTGTGTGTGTGTGTGTGTGTGTGTGTGTGTGTGAGCGTGCTTGAGGCTCTGAAGCGTTACTGCACGCTATGAGGGTCTCGCGCCTGTGTGTGTGTGTGTGTGTTAAGACTTTCCCGTTAAAACGTGTCTGAATTGGGAGTATGGAATTCCCCAAATGTTCCTCTTCCTGGATTGGACTGGACTGGATTGAACTGGATTGGACTGGCCTGGATTGAACTGGATTGGTCTAGATTGGTCTGCATTGGAGTGGATTGAACTGGATTGGATTGGACTGGATTGAACTGGATTGGACTGGCCTGGATTGAACTGGATTGGTCTAGATTGGTCTGCATTGGAGTGGATTGAACTGGATTGGATTGGACTGGATTGAACTGGATTGGACTGGCCTGGATTGAACTGGATTGGACTGGCCTGGATTGAACTGGATTGGTCTAGATTGGTCTGCATTGGAGTGGATTGAACTGGATTGGATTGGACTGGATTGAACTGGATTGGACTGGCCTGGATTGAACTGGATTGGTCTAGATTGGTCTGCATTGGAGTGGATTGAACTGGATTGGATTGGACTGGATTGAACTGGATTGGACTGGCCTGGATTGAACTGGATTGGTCTAGATTGGTCTGCATTGGAGTGGATTGAACTGGATTGGATTGGACTGGATTGAACTGGATTGGACTGGCCTGGATTGAACTGGATTGGTCTAGATTGGTCTGCATTGGAGTGGATTGAACTGGATTGGATTGGCCTGGATTGAACTGGATTGGTCTGCATTGGAGTGGATTGAACTGGATTGGTCTGGATTGAACTGGATTGGTCTGGATTAGGGATGCCACGAGAACCGATACTTCGGTACCAAGTCGGTACCAACATTCTTAAAAGGTGACGATACTTGTTTTTCTGGAATAGCGTTGGAACCGTTTCTAATGGAGGTACCGAGGTTGCGATTCTTCCGGACCTGAACGGGGCAGCAAATACGCGCAAGTGTTTTAGTCGGTCCACACGTGGTGAGGAAGAAGTGGAACGCCTACGAGCACACGGGAAAAACTACAGAAGTTTAGCTTAGCTCAACAAGTTTAGCTCCGCCCCGACTCATTGAGAGGAAAGCTAGTATCGCTTTCTGATCTTTCATTTCAAACAAAGCGAGGAAACACCTGGGATTTGCCGAAGCACCTGAAAGACGGTCCTATATTATGTTTGTTTGCGGCAGCTGGCTTTGTGGCCGTGAAACCAGCTAACGTTATGCTCCGTGTAATGTTAGCGATAGCCAGTTATTTGTTAACGACGCTAACGCATTGCGATGTTCTAAACTACCTCCTAATGGACACCATGCATCGCCATTCAGCCCGTGTCCTGTCAGATAAATGTAGCCTCATGTCACTAATAATTATTCACCTGTTCATGCTTTTAATAACTCTTTCTGTCCTGCCCCCATATCAGTGAATTTAAACTAATGCCTGCATTCAGAGTATAAGGGGGGTGTGTGTGCGCGCGCGTCTCAGAGTGCTGCACCTCCACTGTAGCCTCCACTCATTGTCAGACAGTGTTTGATAACTAAAATCTCTCCCTCTCGCTCTTTTTGCCAGCATCAGCCAGAGGAGGATGTCCTCCAGGAGAGTTTTTAATTAATATTTTTTAATTTTTATTTTTTATACCACACCGTGGTATCGACTTTGGTATCGAGTATCGTGTACTTTTGGTGGTATCGGTACCGACTACTAGATTTTTGGTATCGTGACATCCCTAGTCTGGATTAAACTGGACTGGACTGGATTGAACTGGTTTGGATTTGAACTGGATTGGTCTGGATTGAACTGGATTGGTCTGGATTGGTCTGGATTGAATTGGTCTGGATTGGACTGGATTGGTCTGGATTGGATTGGACTGCATTGGATTGATGATGTGATAAATATCTCTCTATCTTTCTACGTTAATAACTTCATGTTCAGAATTATTCGTTAATAACTCTACATTAACTTTCAGGATCGCTCAAATGTATGTGCGTTATTCTAATTCTCTTATCATTATTTCACACTTCTCTGCCTCTAGTTTAGATCCGTGGCTTCCATGTCTCACACACACACACACACACACACACACAGAGTTCCACAGCATCAGTGCACCAGTGCATGCTGGGAGCTGCACACAATGCAGTGTTTGTGCAGTGGAGCGTGGGACTGAACCTCAGGCTCTTTCTCAGACTGAAGCTTCCCCATCAACACACACACACATATTTTTATACTTTATTTTCTATTTTGCGTGTTTTTTTTTTTCTCTCCTACACACCAGTGACCAATCACGCAGCTGATTGGATGATAGCACTTTATGCTAATATATGTTTGTTATTCGATCTGTGGAATTTAAATATTTATTCGTAAACTGTTTGCAGTCAAGTTTACACAAAAAATGAGGTGTTCATGAAATTCCTGTTAGTTGGGGGGGGGGAAAGTTTGCATTCTACGTTTCCATAAATTTCCATCTAAGGAGACTCACCGCTGTGAACGTCGACTGATCGGCTTCGAATCGTATAATCGCCGATGGGTTTAAATAAATAAATAAATAAATAATATATATATATATATATAATATATATATATAATATATATCACTTAATTATCTCAGAACGTTTTGTAAAACTCCATCCGTAAATAAGGACAAATAAGACTTAGCTGATCAGGTAGCTGACGCACTGCAGTGGCCGAGCAGCATTACTGGCTGAGCTGCATTATACACATGCCACACTTAGGGGGCGCTCTTTCACCCGGTAGCTTTCAGCTCTCTTTCCACTCCCTCCCGGATTTTGTGATTTTTACGATCGCAGAAATGAACATAAAATCGAGCAAACTCAATACGCAATATTCAGAGGAGCTTGCAATTTTTTCGCAACTTACCGTAGATTCGTGCCGAGACGCTTCACGTGACGTCATCGCGACTGTACGTACTGTCTTTCTGCCGTTAATGGAATTTTGTGGGCGTGGCTGAATGGAAATCAGCCCTGCCTTGGAAAGGCAGCGCTTGGAAATTTCGAGCTGTTTATAAGCATCATTTCACGTGAATAAACTCAAAACGTCCTTCACGTGCCGGGACACAAAAAATCGAGAAACGTTTCAAAATCCAGTCGAGACGAGAGGTTACTAACATGAGATGGAGGAAAAGGGGGCGGGGCTCCCAGGGGGTCAGGTAAAACGTGTAGAGGGAATTTTTAGTTCGGTCCGACCATGAGAACATTTACACGCACCTTTGCTGAATGGTGATGAACTAACGGACGACGAGATGGACCAGCGTGTGAGGTCACATGACACCATGAATCTGTAAATTAATTAACGGAACGGAAATTAACCGTTCAGGTATCTATAAAAACGCTGAATACACATTACCCATATTCCCTAACACAACATGTGTAACGTAGTTAAACCACAATAGGGTGGTTTAACACACACACACACACATCGCACAGTTCCGCTACACCATCACCGTGGCAACAAGAGCTCACCAGCGCCCTGTGTGCACAAGATCTGCTTCACACCGGCGGTTACTAGGGCAGGACTGCAAACACACACACACACACACCTTTTAGACTTTAGCCCTAGAGGCTATGTGTTAATAGTGCGAGTCTCAAATGACAATTAGAACATTACAGTGTGTGTGTGTGTGTGTGTGTGTGTGTGTGTAGGTGTGTGTATGTGTGAGTCTAAACTCTTTCCATTAGGTACGCTCTCTCTCTCTTTCCTTTCTCTCACCTTTCACCTTCCTCGCCTTATCCTGTCTGTCTCTCTCGCTGATGTGAAGCTGTCTGTCAGTCTGTCTTTCTCTCTGTCTGTTGATATTTTGGGAGAGAACAATGACAGGAAGTGTGAGGCTGCAGTTTAACTTCACCTCTGCTGAACATTTGGAGAATGAGAGAGAGACAGAGAGAGAGAGAGAGAGCGAGAGAGAGAGAGCTGATAATCCTGCAGTGCTCATATTATATGGACTAAAACCTTAGAAACACACACACACACACACACACACACACACACACACACACACACACACAGAGCATTCTTTACATACAGCACATAACTACCTGAAGGTCGCATGTGTGGCACAGACTCGTAACTGTTTGTCTATATCTATCTAGCTGTCTTCCTGTCTCTCTTTTTAATGTCGATCCATCTGTCTGTCTGTGCATTCATCTCTCTTTATTCGTCTGTCTGTCTGTCTATCCATCTATATCTATCGGTTTGTCTGCCTGTTTGTTTATCTGTCTGCATGTCTACTCATCTGTCTGTCTGTCCTTCTGTCTGTCTATCTGTTTATCTGAGAGTAGTATATGTACTCTGATTGGCTGAGAGCAGTACTGTATGTTCTGATTGGCTGAGAGCAGTACAGTGTGTTCGGGATTGTCTGAGAGCAGTACAGTGTGTTCTGATTGGCTGAGAGCAGTACAGTGTGTTCTGATTGGCTGAGAGCAGTACGGTGTGCTCTGATGCTGGTGCTACACTGCTGACCCACTGTCCTGCATCCACATGAGCTGTGTGTGCGTGTGTGTGTGTGTGTGAGGAAACAGGAGATGGTATTTGTTAGAAAGGCGTGTCCAATGCAGCCTCGGCTAACAGGAAGACTCCATTAAGACGCCACGTGTGGTGTGAAATTCCAAACCGCAGACAGCAGGACACTACTGATAGCGGTGGCCCTTTTAATTTTACTGCCCGAGACGAGATTAACACAATGGGGTGATGACGGATTTGTAGATCAGGTGACTGGAAGGACTGCTTAAGGAGAAGTCTTACGGGTTAGAACACCCAAACACACACACGCTTTCCAACAAGTGCAAACCGACACTTCTAAAAATTGACTCCTTGATTCTCTATTACTTCATGACCGAATCATTCATTTGAACCAAAATGAGTTTTTTACAGTTACATTTGAGTCTAGAGCTGCAACAACTAATCGATAAAACAGATAATAATCCATTAGGAAAATCCTTGTCAATGAATCTCATTATGGATTAGTTGGTCTGCGCGGCACGGGGTGCGTTTACTTATTACGTTACTTCTGTTCCGAAAACACGCTTCAGAGAGTAAATACTAAAGTTGTGTCCCAAATGACGTACTGTACACTTACACTGTGCACTGTGCACTACCGTCTAGTGCTGTGATTCTCAACCGGGGGTCCGCGGTCAGTGATGTAATTGCAGGGGGTCCGTAGGAAAGTGTTAAAAATGTTGAAATAATATTATGTATATAAAAACATATTCAAACGAGATATTTTAAAATGAATCAATTTGGTTATTCGCAAATATCGCGTTAGCTGAGCTGACGATCGTTCATTGATGGGATTTTATTCAAAATTTATTTACAATATAATTTACAAAAAAAAATCTTTTTGCAAAAACCTCCGAGTGGTAGAGAAGTTCGAGTGTCACGTTGATGGATAAAATAAACAAAGGATCATTCAGAGAGTCAAATTAAATGTCACACCAACAATAAAATGTAAAAAATAAAATCTTGAAAGGTTTTGATTCAATTTTAACGTTAATATTATTAATGTTAAATATTAATAAAATAAAGCAACGTATATAGAAATGTCTGTTTAATATGTAGCCTATATAATTGTTGTTGAGTGAGTGGGGTGTGGATTGTTTGAAATATGCTTGGGGTCCAAATCTCACAAAAGGTTGAGAACCACTGGTCTAGTGTATGAATTTTAGAAAGATAATATCGTCTCAAATGGAACACATTAGTTTTTTACTAACCTAAAAGTTTGCCCCATCCGATTAATCGGAAAAAATAAATAAATAAATAAATCGGCCAGCTAATCGATTATGAAAATAATCGTTAGTTGCAGCCCTATTTGAGTCATAAATGTCTTCGAGAACTGAGCGCCGCTGTTTATCGGCCAAAAAAATATTTTAAAAAAAACCTATCTGCTACTGCGGAAACTGAATCAGGAAGTTTAAAAGAATCTTCTGAATCACTGGGTCAATTGACTCACCGTTGAAGAAGCTCTTGACCTTCAGGTATCCGACGCTGAGCCTGAGGACGGACAGTTTGTCCAGCCGGGAGCGAACGTCCTCGGAGAAGGGCAGCAGGCTGGTCAGCTTGTCCAACTCCATGTTTAGCCGATCCCTGTGCCGCTTTGAAGGGTTGGACTTGGCGCCTTCGGGCGGAGGAGGCTTCGGTCTGGAACAAGAACCCAAATACCCAACTCATGACGTATTCATAATCAAAGCTAGTGATGCTAAATCATTTAGCAAAGAACGTGATGCGCTGGCTGCTATAAAATAAGTTCTCATGTAGTTTTGCCAACAAAAATTCAGAACACAAGTGTTAGAATTCCATGTATCACAGCTTATGTCTTCCAGACCTCTGTCAGCCCTTTCGGCCTGTTCTACAATTACTTCTATTAACTTTACTCTTAGTTCTGTGCTGCTATGAGCTAGAAAGTGTGGTTTACCGTGGAACGTTCAGGCCTGGGGGGTCTAAAATGAACACGCACTGACTTCATGCATGCTCACACCGACATCCCACTTTATTCGCGCAGAGCAGAAGTATTTATACACATTGATAACGGCAGTGCGTGGACGGTTTCTACTGGTGCAGGTGCCAGCCAGATAGACAAAAAAAAAACCACACAGCACACTATGAAAATAAGTCTTTTCAACAGACAGAAAATACATGTGCCAGCTATAAGAAAGATGGCAGTTGATCAGCTTATTTAAAGGGGTAATTAAATGAATACATTCATCATGGGTATTTGATAGCAGTTCATAATATAAGAGAATACATGATATAAGAGAATTTCCTTTCAACAAGAAAACAAGAATAAATCAAATCACCGAGCACAAGCTCCGCCCCTACCATAACCGTAACCAATCGGAACTTTACACACCAGCCGGCTGGCTCTTACGAATTTACATAGTTAAACGTTTTTTATTATGTAACCAGCTAAAAAAGTTAGCATGAACTGAAAAACTGAAACGAGAACCAACATATTTATCCCAAACGTTCTTTTTAAAACGATCAGCTACCGCCTCGATCCCATGACTCAACCGCAAAGACGAGTAAAGGGAGCAATTATTTTTGGACATTATTTTGACATTGATTTACTGCCGTAAGATTATTTATTTTTTTTTATTTTTTGGGGGGGGGGGGGCAAAAATAGCATCAAACAGAATACTTTCGTGCACTACAAAGGGAGCGAGGAACTATTTCGGGTTCAGCCCCGTGCTAAGCTTTCATTTTAATTTATCTCTGATCTGTGTGTTTTTTTTTTTGGGGGGGTGGGGGGTCAAAACCTTTCAAATATGTGGGTTTGTGCAGAGGAATGGAAAAAAGAGTGCATTTCTAAACTGGGCTGAAGTGGAGAGAGAGAGAGAGAGAGAGTGGGAGGGGGGACGTCTGAAAACAATTAGGAGCTGGTTGGAGTTTTGTTTTAGTAAAAAACAGGCCTAAAAATAAAGACGGGGTGAGACGGGTCGAGAGACAGAGAGAGAGAGAGAGAGAGAGAGAGAGAAAACAAGAGAGATATCCAAGAAATGCATTCAGCATCTCTGCGTGTCCGAAATTGTGATAACATCCCCACTGTGACCTCATTTCCTGTTTCAGAGGGCGAGCTTGGGGACAAATGAAGCGACTGTGACAAACAGAAGGAAAAAAAATGAAGAAAAGTGAGGTATTCTGTCCATCACTCCATTCCCACTCCAGGGACTCGCCATTTTGGTTAACGTTAACGACAGTGAATGTCAATAAGATGATCTGATTTAACAGCAAAGGTTTAGCTGGAGGCGACATAACGCTCAGGTACTGTGTGTGTGTGTGTAATTAGTTTATCCTCATTAGATCATTACCCAATCTCGAGAAACTCATTTACTGGTACGTCACCCACGCCGCTGGTTACAATAAACGCTAAAAGCGCTTTTCTTCCATCGCTCGCTCTCTCGGAGCTTCGCTCACAGCCAAAACTAAATACTTTCACAACTAATTTACCGTCTAGACGCACATCATTAATTATTAATCAAACTGCAGCTGGTGTGCTGAACACAAGAGACATGGGGAACAGCACAGAGAACAGGATGGAGAACATCACAGAGAACCAGATGAAGAACAGGACGGAGAACATCACAGAGAACCAGATGAAGAACAGGACAGAAAACAGTATGAAGAACAGGATGGAGAACATATCAGAGAACATAAAAGAGAACCAGATGAAGAACAGGACAGAGAACAGGATGAAGCACAGGATGGAGAACATCACAGAGAACCAGATGAAGAACAGGACAGAGAACAGGATGGAGAACAGAACAGAGAACCAGATGAAGAACAGGACAGAAAACAGTATGAAGAACAGGATGGAGAGCATATCAGAGAACATGAAAGAGAACCAGATGAAGAACAGGACAGAGTACAGGATGAAGCACAGGATGAAGAACAGGATGGAGAACATCACAAAGAACCAAATGGAGAACAGAACAGAGAACCAGATGAAGAACAGGCTGGAGAACAGAACAGAGAACCAGATGAAGAACAGGCTGGAGAACAGAACAGAGAACCGGATGAAGAACAGGCTGGAGAACAGAACGGAGAACCTAAGTTCTATGTTTTACTGAAAGCTAGCCTAGCAAGATTCCGAAATGCATCATTAAAAGCGATCTTAGCAAAACTGGAGAACATTTTCCTCAGAAGTAGATCGGGAATTTTAGCCTAGAAAAGACTGATGAAGGTTCTCCTCCCGCTTCGATGGATTAGTTTTGATTAAAATCCCAATCCAAATTGAGCAGGAACTAGCGTAACAATTCAGGAGTGTGTTTGAGTGGAATTGTGCAGTGGGGCATTTTTAATGAAAGCTAATCGAGCAGGAAGCTAGCTTAGCATTCCAAGAGCATCATACTGAGAGGCTCAGTGAAGTGCAGCTGAAAGTACTCCAGAGCTTTTACTGACGTTAAGTGTGTGATGATAAAGCTAGCTTAATTAGCAAGAAAGATTTCAGGAAAAGGTAGTGAGATAGAAGAGTGAGCATTTCGCTGAGAGAACATGACTCAGCGAAAATATTTCATACAGCTAGTTTAAACCATAAAGACGATAATAATTTACAGCTAGCTTAGCAAGACGAATTAGCAGGAGGACATTTTGACGAGGGTTGTTTCTGTCAGACAGGAGAACCTTTTCTGTGTGTGTGTGTGTGTGTGTGTGTGTGTGTGAGTGTGTTATGGTGTTAGTGAGAGTGTGGAAGGTTTTAGCGAGCGCTAGCTTGGCAAGCACAGCATTAGCTGGCACGTTATCATTCTGCCGTAATGAAAGCCATTATCCAGGTCTGAGCCAGGACTTTACTGGAATCACTGTCATCAAAAAAGAAAAAGAAAATGGCCGTCTCCTGTGAGGAATCTCCGCCTGGCCTCGCCTCGAGCCGGCCGCCAGACCCTAATTACGTTTCCCAGAAATAAAGAATGAGGCGAAAGTGACCTCAGCAAAAAAAAAAAAAAGGGAGGAAAAAAAGGACGGCGAGACAGAAAGGAGCATTCAGTCGTTCAGGTCTGGGGGAAAAACGCATCATCATTGTGCGCCAACAACAAAAATAAAAAACTATTTTAGAGAAAAAAAGGAGGATTAGTTTCACTCGGGTAAAAAGTTTATCTGATTTTACTTATATTTTATAAATCATTTGCATCTCAGTTACAGTCTAACAATCGTTACAAAAGAACTCAAATAATAAGAAGTTCAAATAAACTTCATGCCAGGTTAGCCCCGCCCACGTCACAGGCGGACGCTGCAACGTCACCTAGCAGCGTTTTCCGCATACGGGGCTTATACAGACCAATCAAACGTTTACGCGTCCTAAACTTTAAAATAAACAGATACAATCATTAAACGATACAAATATACTTTTGAAATAAAACATTTAAAATAAACAAATAAATAAAGAAACCCCCAAGTGAACAAAAAAACAAGAACACAATTATTTAAAATAAATAACTATGAAACAAACAAATAAACGATATCCATTATTAAAAGGGGCGGAGTCTGTAACGATGACACAAAGCTGGAAGGTATTAGAAGCGGGGAGGATAATGGGGGCGGTGGATTCTTTAAAACAATAGTGCCTCAGTGTGAAGCAGACACGATTGAACCAGCCTTTTGTTTTCACACGGATTTCATCACACACACACACACACACACAAACAAACACACACACAGCGGAATTACATATATGGGTTACAGCGGAATAACTGGAACCTTCTAGAACACCCGACTCTCTGTGGGTTACACTGTAATAACTGGAACCTTCTAGAACACCCGACTCTCTGTGGGTTACACTGTAATAACTGGAACCTTCTAGAACACCCGACTCTCTGTGGGTTACACTGTAATAACTGGAACCTTCTAGAACACTCGACTCTCTGTGGGTTACACTGTAATAACTGGAACCTTCTAGAACACCCGACTCTCTGTGGGTTACACTGTAATAACTGGAACCTTCTAGAACACTCGACTCTCTGTGGGTTACACTGTAATAACTGGAACCTTCTAGAACACTCGACTCTCTGTGGGTTACACTGTAATAACTGGAACCTTCTAGAACACCCGACTCTCTGTGGGTTACACTGTAATAACTGGAACCTTCTAGAACGCTCGACTCTCTGTGGGTTACACTGTAATAACTGGAACCTTCTAGAACGCTCGACTCTCTGTGGGTTACACTGTAATAACTGGAACCTTCTAGAACACTCGACTCTCTGTGGGTTACACTGTAATAACTGGAACCTTCTAGAACACCCGACTCTCTGTGGGTTACACTGTAATAACTGGAACCTTCTAGAACGCCCGACTCTCTGTGGGTTACACTGTAATAACTGGAACCTTCTAGAACGCTCGACTCTCTGTGGGTTACAATGTAATAACTGGAACCTTCTAGAACACCCGACTCTCTGTGTTCCAATTATTACAGCGTAATACACAGTGAAAAACATTCTGGAATATGTTGATAGTTCTTTGGCGTTTCCATGGTCACCGTGTCGTTGCAATGCTAGCACGCGATTGGTGTTTCCCGAGTTGCCTAGCAACGGTGTTCCCAGAAGGTTCCTTTTGAACTCAGTATAACATCAGAGTTCTTAAAGTCATTATTCTCATGATTCTCCAGCACAGGGGGCAGAGGAACCTGAGTGTACTGTATCTTACTGTAAACTCCCATGATTCCTTGCTGTTAAGTACACGTGCACACACACACACACTCCATCATGGTAAAGAAAGAACACAAGGTCTCTCGGCTGGTTAATTGGGCGACGTCCACTGGAATGGCACGTTCTCGTCTGATAACCCTGCTGAACTCACACACACACACACACACACATCTGGTTCTGATCTCACACACACACACACACACACACACACAGGAAAAAAAGGTTTGCTTCCAGTATGGCATTCTGGTGTGAATCACTGTGTGTGTGTGTGTGTGTGTGTGTGTGAGACCACCCTGAAGTTGATTATTTTCCGATAACATCACGTCCGCAGGTGTTTTATTCCTCTTACACCACAGCAACTTACCAACTATTAAAATTTTTATTTATTGAAAAACATCACAAGACAGCAAGAAAGAGAGGGAAAGAAGAAGTATGTGTGTATATAGGAAGAGACTGCGAGAGCGGGGGAAGAGAAAGAAAGAAAGAGATAAAGACAGAGAGAGACGGCGACAGAAAGAGAGACAGAGAGACACAGAAAGAGAGTGAGACAGAGAGAGCAACAAAGAGAGAGAGACAGAGAGTGAGACAGAGAGAGACAGAGTGAGACAAAGAGAGAGAGACAGAGAGTAAGACAGAGAGAGAGCGACAGAAAGAGAGTGAGACAGAAAGAGAGTGTTAGACAGAGAGCAAGAGAAAGCGACAGAAATACAGTGAAACAGAAAGACAGAGACAGTCAGAGAGAGGTAAATAATGTGTGTGTGTGTGTGTGTGTGTGTGTGTGTGAGAAGCCAGAGTCAAGTTACACACTAGCTGAATGCGCTCTTTGTGTGAGGCTTGGAGAACCCGACGCCCTCGCGGCTCACTTAAGTGTCTACATACATACACACACACACACACACACACGTACTGAGATACAGCCGTGTGTATATATGTGTATATACGTGTGTGTGTGTGTGTGTATGAGCTGACATGACCATCCCAGACAGACTGTTACCATGGAAACTTCATAAATTAACACACATTTATTTAACGCTGAACTCGGAGGGGTGAACTTCACGCAGGTGACTTTAATAAAGAGTAAAGCACACACACACACACACGCACACACACACACACACACACACACACACACACACACAGACATGTGGAACCCAACTCTGTACACCAGGAACTTTCCTCGAGTCGCTGTTGGACTTTGCTCACTGAATGCTCTTATATTCATATACATAAGCTTTTTCAGTTCCACACTTGTTCACCCCGACAAGCCTGTGAGTCAGCAGTGTGTGTGTGTGTGTGTGTGTGTGTGTGTGCTTCCTCTTTAGCTCTAGGTTTATATACCAGCCAGTGACTCATACAGATCTATTATTATCAGTAACGTGCATTAATGAGTATCAGGACTGGATCATTTGCAGCTCGGTGTGTGTGTGTGTGTGTGTGTGTGTTTTCACATGACATTTTAATCATTACTGACAGCTTTCACTTCATTAACCGAGTGTTAATCTCCAGGGGACTTACGCTGCGTTCGACTGAAACTCACACCTGGAAACTTCTGCCCTCCACCGAAGGTCTCCTCTACCCCCCGAGTTCAGAGAGCGACGTCGACTCAAACCAACATGGCGGCTCGGACATCAGCAGGAAACACAGCAGCACTTCTTCCCTTTAAACGAGCTCCACTGGACGTACGCACGTTAGCTTTCCGTCATTCGGCATACAGACCCGTCCGTGTGTTAAAATCTCCAACGCTCTCTCTACATGTCACTGCTCTGAGGAAAACACACGCGGCATTCGGCTAGCGCGTCGCTGACAAAACACCAACACGGAGGCGTCCCAAACACGGAGGTCGAGAGTGTCCGAACAAGCCGAGTACCAACTTCTGAGGCAAGTCGAATGCACCGCGAGGACACAAAACAGCTACAACGTTAGCATTCCTACGTTACTACAGAAATACACTAGCACACCACTAGCAATGTCATGATCACGTATCGCGATTGGCCAAGACTGTGATTAACCTAAACCACCCCCCCCCCACTGAATCACGATTTACCTGACATGATCCACTCTCTCTGAAGGCCACATGTATAAACACTACATAGAAAATATATTCATAAGGAATTGAAGGAACACTTCATTATAAACACGTTTAATTATTTTATCAATGGCTTACAGTTCATAAATCGCTAAAAGAATGGATTATACTATAAGTAGCGCTTACAGCGCATTACATCACCAGTATATCTTCTCATAACGCACTATGTAAAGTGGAACTCGGTGATATAGCACGTTACGAACGCTACTCGTAAAGCATAATAACGACAGCTACGCATTAGAACGTGATATGACTGCGCTCATAGATTATTACAGATATGGCCTTCATAGGAAGTTACCAAAATAACAAGCTAAAACGAACAGTGTGACGAATGCCACAAAATGTGCATGTATGTGTGTGTGTATAAACGGTTAGAAATACGCTCTGAAGACATCCTGAATAACACTGAAAGTGAAAAGTGAACACCTAATCGATAAATTCGATAATTAAAATGACGGACAGCGAACGTCATTACGGATTAATCGGGTCAGTGACGTCACTGCGGATAACCCCACCCCGTCAGGGACGTCACTTCACGACGGTCAGAAAAACGCATTTCTATGAATAAAACCCGTGTGAAAAACAGCGGAGGTCACAGAGTGAGCTGCTGCTGAGGGAAAAGTGCAGGATCCAGCTCGTCCAAAACATGAGAACGTTTTATATTGAGCGCTTCAAACAAACTGGTAAGTGTATTAACGTGGTTCATCGTGTCAGTCGCTGCGACAGTTGCGTGTGCTGTTTAACGTGTTCCGGACATGTTTCCCTTCATATCCTTATCTGTAAATGTTAGAAAGTCACGCCAGTATTTCCATTTTACATGAAGTCTCGTCCTGAAAGCGAGCGAGTCTCCGTTAAACTTCACTGAACGAGCGCGAGTCCACGCCGGTGCACTGCAATCACACCTCGCGCAATAGAGAGGAAGAGCAATAACTCTGACTAAAATATACCTTTTTTAAATCATTCATTTTCCACTGGCCCTTTAACCTGACTAATCGAAGAAATAGTCGACAGATTAAACGATTATCAAAATAATCGTTAGTTGCAGCATTAGTTCAGTGTATTAAAGTGAATACACTGTCTTTCGAATCAAAGAATTACTTCAGTATCGAATAAAACAAACAAACGAACGAATCGTGAGTCGAATCATTTCAGTCAGCTCAAAGATTCATTCTTGAACCCCAGGCCTACAAACTAAAACTTGATTAAAAAAAACAATAATAATTAAAAAAAAAACAACATGAAGTGCGACAAGACAGGTTTTGTTCGTAAGTCGTGATTATAGATTTGAATCGTGATTATGATTTTAAAGCGTTTTTGGTCACGCGCTTTTGTCCAGCTGGTGTGTTTTGTATAAAAGCATCTGCATAAAGGATCAATGTAAATTTACCTGTCTGAGGGTCAGTGACCCATTAATAGGCTTTCTCAGGTGTGTCAGAGCATGACAAGTACACAGTGCACTATATTAAGGGATACAACAGCAACGCTGCACACTTCAACCCCTATCTAGTGTACTTGTAAAGGACAGAGTGTACAGAGACGAACCCCTTGTTTGGACACCAGCAGCATGCATACCATATTGAGTTCAGTCCACGCCCACTTTTTTTTGGCATTGTTTTTGTACTCCTAAGTCCAGTATTCATAAAGATAACCATGATAAAGGCTTCCCATATGCACACAGTGAATAGGGGATGACGTCATGAGCGCATCACCCTGCTCAGACACTGTGGAAGGCAGGAAGGCACATGGGATTCAGCCAAAATCGCTTCAAAGGGTGACGTGGTTGCTAGGCAACAATATCCACAACCTTTTAAAACACAGTGACATTTATTCAATAAGAAATGTCCTGCAGGTTCTTATTATTTATTTATTTATTTTAGAGGCAGGACTAAACACGTGTAGCATCCCTCACAGGCTCCCCCCTATTTCAGGCATCAGTGGAATGATCCGTTACCATGGCGCCTTTAATCAGCGCGCGAGCCGGACAAAATGAATGAGTGACTGTTATTAACAGAAACGACTGGACGTTAATATTTGGTTATCAATAATAATATTGATAAATTATGTGTGTGTATATATATATTATTTTCTTTACTAAATTATGTTTTCTTTTGCTAGTATATAAATAACTCATATTTTGTTGACAGGAATCGCTGTTTTTAAGTTTACCTCAGAGTACCCGTGTAAAATTCAACCAAGTTACCCGGATGTTGTTAAAATGGCTGCCTCTTCGCTAGCTTACCGTGACACCCAAACAAACCCAACACAATGAGTTTCAATTAAAAACCGTACAAAATTATTTATTTTCTTTTTAAAACTCAACCAGTGCGCCAAATGGAACGTTTCTATGTGTTTTTAAGTTGAGGCTTAAAGTCCAGTTATACGACGTGGAAGGGAAAAAAAAAACTTTTTAAAGTCAGTTTCCACCGCCGTTGTGTAAGCTTGCGTGACTTAAAAATATGTTAATTCGAGGAGAAGGAGGAGACGGAGGGGGAAAAAGAGGGGAAAAGACAAAAAAAAACGTGTTCTCATAAGGGGGAGTGTAAAAAAAAAGAAAGCCTATCGGATTACAATAACATCCTCGAAGCCCGACCACCCCCTCCCTCATGCGAGCATCGCGTGAGAGCACCGCGCGCCTCGATTATGATTAATATAGAGGCTCCGTCCCAAAAAAAAAAAAAAAAAACACCACACACAAACCCCCCGCGCACTACCGTACTAACGAGTGTGACCAAACAGGACACCACCACTACCGGCGCGACGAGACCCGTTAAACCGTCGACTGCTCATCCGCCATACTGCCTCACTCAACCCAAACAGAAACTTCCACAGAATTTTTGTGTATGAACGTAGCGCACTACCCTCTCCATACTGCTTAGTGTGGTAGTAGTTGATTTTGGACGCGACCCAAAAAGCGCGCTTGCCAAAACTAGAGTTGAGGCTTTGCAGCACAAAAGGCCCGGATGTTAAGGTGGACCGGAGAGTTCAGCAGTCAGAGGAGGGGAAATGGAACCATTAAATGAGAGTGTTGTTCACTCCGCCCATGGGGGGAGCGTTACTCAGGGACACACACCACAGCGATTTACGCAAAGCAAAAACAAACAAACAAACCAAAAAACATACACAGAGAGACACAAAATTGAAACAAAAGTGTACGTTTACGATTACAAACTACTTTACGTTTCTTTGGTTTGTCTGTTTGTCCCCCCTCGCCCGATGCAGTCGTACCATCAAAATCTTGCGTAAAAACAAACAAATGAATAATTTAACCTCTGATCACTGTTACCTTTAATCACTCTGTAAAAAGGCACCACACACACACAAATTCTCAGGCACTAAGGGTACCAAAGGTACTAAAGAGGTCCGTTTCATAGCACCTCTGCGGCGAGAAGGAAAAGTTCTGACAGCAGAAACACTACTGTCAAAGTCGCGGGACCGTGAGGCAAAAGCGCGCTTTGGCTGCATTTACACTGCAGGTCTTGATGCCCAATTCCAATTCGTTGACTATATCCAATTTCTTTTAGACGACCCGCTTACATCTTCTTTTAAAAGTGACCCATATATCCGATATCTGTGTTTACATTATACACTTCGTGAAACAACCCGAGGTAGACGTCACCAGAAGCTTTGGTCGAAAAGGAAGTAAAAAAACGCCACAATGTGCGATGGAACGCAGACGAAAATATAACACAAGCTTTTAGTTTTCTGCACCATATTTAAAGTTGAGCAGAACACCCGCCTCTTAAGGCGGAGAAATTAAAGAAGAGAGCCCTTGTTGAGAGACGTGTTTTCTCGGATGGTGTCCACCTGAAGTGACGTCATACGCCGCCGTCGCTTTTTCAATGACGTACGACTGGTACCGACAGGAGAATATCCAATTCATATCGGTTTATTCCCACATATGAACGAGGCCTGAAGCGGATCTGAGAATATCATGGGTCATATCCGATCTGCTCCAGATGGAAGGAAAAAATCGGACTTGGGTCACTTGAACCATGTAGTGTAAATGCTGCCAAAGTGACTTCAGTGAAACACAGCTGTCTTTAAGACAAAAAAAAAAATACTTTGGGGGAAAGTTTTTACAAGTTTATATGCTTTATGTATTAAGTTTATAACACACTGCATGTTTGGCAAAGAAAGTTTGCAAGCAAGCAAACAAACAGTTGTGTTGTAACAAGTTGCAAGTTCAAGTTCTTGCATATCTGTAAGGAAACACTTTTTTTAATAAAACAAAAAAAAACAGTGCACTTGTTTACTTGTGTGTTTAATTCATGAATGCATGTTTCAGATCAAACGCACTGTTGTTATTATCAGCTAAGTATGTTAGCCTGCGTTTACGTTCCGACTTGCATTGCATATGGCTGCGCGCGTGCACACACACACACACACACACACACACACACACACACACACAAACAGTGCAGCTGATGCAATATAAACACCTGTAGCATGGCACGTTATTAGTGTTGCACGTGAATAACAACATTATTAGAAGTTTATGTCGCTGTTATAATCGCTGAAAAGTATCGCGGAGGAGTAAGTTGGGCCGCACGAGACGCGACGCAGCTCTCTCTCGCGCGCGCCTCCTCGTCGTCTGACGTTACTGTTTTTTTTCCCTTTTTTTTCAAAGGGGGAAAAAAAGTAAAGAAGAAAAAGAAAAAAAGTTTCGACTCACATTTTCTGAACCGGCTTCTTCCGCTTCTTGCTCGCGTACGTCCCGCCGCCGGGCAACATGGTGTGAGTGTTCATAACAAATACAAATATTTATCTCCTTATAAAAATAAAACAATAATCACCACACACACACACACACACACACACACACTATCTCTCTCTCTCTCTCACACACACACACACACACACACACACACAGAGAGAGAAGAAGTGTCCTCCGGTTTATCCGTGTTAAATCCGCGCGCGTGAGACCGAGAGAGAAGGGTTTCGGTTCCGAGTCGGTTCACATGGAGAGAGAAAGTCAGAGAAGGGAAACGGAGCCGACTCTCTTCCTCCCTCACACCGATACATCCAAAGTTTTTTTGTTTTGTTTTTAAAAAGGAGGAAGGAGAAAAGCTTGCGGAAAGTTTCCCGTCTTCGGCGACGGACGTAATGGCGTGAGGACGGCGAATTTTCCTTCTTCCTTTCTGAGCGTGCGCGCGCGTGTGTGTGTGTGTGTGTGTGTGTGTGTTTTTCGCTAGCTGTCACTACACTCTGGTGAACTTTTCCTCAGAGGCGGAGAGCGCGTGCAATCTGGCCAATTGACACCACTCATAGCGACGCGCTCCCGGCCAATCAGAAACAGCTCGCGGACAACAGTGCGCTGACCAATCAGGAGCGCTCAGCCCGGACGCAGGTAATTTTTGGAGCGATGCTATTGGCTGGAGCTGTTTTTCAGGAACTCGGGTTCTTAAGGTGGAACTGACAGTCGCGTTAACTCAGGAGGACAAATCGACTTTAATTCAGTTTTTGAGAAAACTTTTAGACACACACACACACACACAAAAACAACAAAAACCCAAAGAGTGTTAATTTAAGTTTAAGTTTGTTTAATAAAAATTGTATTGTATTTGATTAACACGTAGTGTTTAATTAAAAATGGTATAGTCTTAATTAACATGTAGATTGTTTAATTCCATTTTTATAGTGTTGGATTAACATACAGAGTGTTTAATTAAAGATTATATAGTCTTAATTAACACAGTGTTTAATTCCATTTTTATAGTGTTGGATTAACATAGAGTGTTTAATGAACAATAACGCAGTATTAATTAACATGTAGAGTGTTTAATTCCATTTTAACAGTGTTTGCTTAACATGTAGAGCGTTTAATTACATCTCTATGGTGTTTGATTACCACGTAGAGCGTTCAATAAAAAAATTCTAACATGCGATTAATGTGTAAGTGATCACTGCCATCTGAGTGTTAAATCACATAATTAATTAATTAACATGTAGCGTGTTTAATAAACAATAACAACAACAACAACAATACTCAGCTAACATGGTGTTTAAATAAAAACATACCGTTCTCAATTAACGTGTAGTATTTAATAAAATTGTATAGTGTTCAATTCTCATGTAAGTACTGAAGAAAACACCACAGTGTTTAATTACAACGTGAGTGTTTAATAAAAGCCTACAGAAACCACAGTGCTTAATTAAGTTGTAGTGTTTAAATAAAACCTACAGAGATGAATTAACATTCAGTGTTTAGTCAAATCATTTAGTGTTCAATTAATACAAAGTGTTTCATAAAAAAACAAAACAGCATTCAATTAACACGTAGCGTGTTTAATAAAATCCCAGTGTTCAATGAATATATGGAGTATTTTAGAAAGTGAACTACAGTATTTAATGAACAGGTGGAGTGTTTAATAGCATCTTATAGTGTTCAGTTTAAATGTAGTGTGTTTAATAAAGTCCTAGAGTACCGTGTTACCATTTTACAGATTTCTTTACTGTGTCAAATGAACACCTGTATGATACGTGAAGCCTGTGTTTTGAAAAAGGCAAGAAATAAAAAGATAAAGCGTGCATACTAAATATAATAAGCAGGTCTTCACTGCTAACCGTGTTCAGTGTTTACTTTTACAGCTCCTGAGAAATTTCTTCCACAGTTGCTTCCAGTCAAAAGCTGCCAGAGGAAAGGAAAAGTTCTCTTGGCCGGTCAGTCAGGCATGTCACGGCTGGAGCAGAGCTTCACTCTCAACTGAAATATGACAATTTCCAGCTCATTCACTAGAAACTCAAAAATCTGGCTACTGAAGAACCAACACTGTCAACACCATACAACTTAATCCCTAATCATTCCACGCTGTTTACTTCTGTTTTGTCAGTTTGGACTGACGTCCAGTCGTGTTCTGTTTTAAAAACCTTTTCATGTGTTATGTTTCTTATAAGTTCTTTTATTTATTCATTTATTTTTTTGCACGTACTTCAAATCACTGTAATCGAAACGATTTCCTTTGCACTATATTCCCGAGTGACATCATGCTAACTGTGCTATGTTAAATAAAGCAGTAAAGCAGGTTCAGGTGCAGACGGAGAACAAGTCAAAAACATCATTTGAACACAATCGCTTATTGTTGTAGTTTTCAAATGACTATTTTTTTCCATTTCTAAACTTCTTTTTTTATTTTGTTTTTTTTAAAATCCGGATTGAAAAGGAAACTGTCTGAGATAGCAGTAATGCCTTTTTGCCTACAGTGAAATCGATTCAAACCGCTTATCTAGTGAACTTCACTCAAACTGATAAAGTAATGAAAGTCCCATTACTGTGGCGAAGGGGACTCAACCAAGGAGAAATGGAGAAGGAGGGGGAAAAAACACATCACTGGAATGGAGTCTTGCGTTGTTGTTGGTGGTGGTTTTCTTTTTTAACGAGATCTATATCTCAGTCCTAACCAGGAATTAACACATTAACTCATATTATATGTCTGAACAAATCATTCTTTTGATGATTTTGATCTGTGATGATATGTACATTTAGTGCATGCTAAACCAAATCGACTAGGTTACATTTCATTGTTTTTTTGCACAAATTGCTTATTTAAACCTTATGAACATGTCAAGAATCAGGTATAGTGTGATATTTAGCATTTCAACCAACCAAACCAACCATTTTATGATCTAGTGGTGGTCCCTTTCCACTGATGGACATGGTACATGGTAGTGGGGTGCCAACACATACTGCTGATCAACAGACAGACTACGGTAGATGAGAGCTGGATCGATATCAAGATGTAAGCAGTATAGCGAGTTGAATAATTCGATACTGATTAAAGTAGTAAATTATCAGTGTGATATTGTACTATAGTGGGCTAGATTGGACTCTTAGGTGTTGATTAGTTTTCTATAGCAGCAGCTCTGATAATAGTGCGGCTGCAAACCACAGATTTATATTAATGCGGTTTATATTAACGAGTTATCGTTTCTATAGTAACAGCTCGTACACAGGCAGTCGTACGGCGGAAGCTGAACGTAAAAGAAAATTTCTACAAATTATGGGTGAAATGGTACACTGGGAACACTGTGTTCTGTCAGACATAGTGACATCCATTAGAGTTTATGGGCACACTCAGTACATCATGAAATAATAAACAATTCAACAACATCAAACAAAAAAATTAATTCAGTAATAAATATGGTTGTGTAGTTCTTACAATTCTCTCAATATGTGTTCTGTTCTCTATTTTATTTGTCATGTAATAGTGTGTGTGTGTGTGTGTGTAGTGTGAACTCAACCCTTGATCTAATTTGATTAAAGTGTTCTGGGTTGGACCTGACGATCAACACACAGCGTCTGTCTGATCGGCTCAGCTGATAGCATGTGTACGTGCCCTTAGGCCTTAGTAAATTAGATTCACCTGCCCTTGTGTGTGTGTGTGTGTGTATGTGTGTGTGTATGTATCTGTGTTTAGCAGACGTGCTTAAAAGGGTGTCTGCACTCTGTGGCTGTGCGAGTCAGGCCTCTGAGTCTTCACCTGAGGCGTTGTCTCCTCACACGCTGTTTATACAGCCACCAGCCAGGAAGCACACACACACACACACACACACACACACACACACACACACACATATACACATGCTCAAATAGAACGAAACCAAATAAGAGACAGAGGGTGGGGTGAAAGCTTGGAATCTGCTCAATGAGCTAATAGAAAAACAAGGCAGATAAAAGAAACGCACCATTGTCTTGTCGTGACTGTTTGGCCGCTATCAGTGTTTATGTTTCGAACACAGTCAGGACTGAGACTTTACACATACTCATGCAGTACTGTAACTTTACACATATACAGTACTGTAACTTTACATGTACTCATGCAGTACTGTAACTTTACACAACTACAGTACTGTAACTTTACACTTACTCATGCAGTACTGTAACTTTACACATACTCATGCAGAACTGTAACTTTGCACATATACAGTACTGTAACTTTACACATACTGTATACAGTACTGTAACTTTACACTTACTCATGCAGTACTGTAACTTTACACATACTCATGCAGAACTGTAACTTTGCACATATACAGTACTGTAACTTTACACATACTGTATACAGTATTGTAACTTTACACTTACTCATGCAGTACTGTAACTTTACACATACTCATGCAGAACTGTAACTTTGCACATATACAGTACTGTAACTTTACACATACTGTATACAGTATTGTAACTTTACACTTACTCATGCAGTACTGTAACTTTACACATACTCATGCAGAACTGTAACTTTGCACATATACAGTACTGTAACTTTACACATACTGTATACAGTACTGTAACTTTACACTTACTCATGCAGTACTGTAACTTTACACATATACAGTACTGTAACTTTACACATACTCATACACTACTGTACACTTACACATATACAGTACTATAACTTTACACATACTCATGCAGAACTGTAACTTTACACATATACAGTACTGTAACTTTACACTTACTCATGCAGTACTGTAACTTTACACATATACAGTACTGTAACTTTACACATATACAGGACTATAACTTTACACATACTCATGCAGAACTGTAACTTTACACATATACAGTACTGTAACTTTACACATATACAGTACTGTAACTTTACACTTACTCATGCAGTACTGCAACTTTACACATATACAGTACTGTAACTTTACACATACTCATACAGTACTGCACACTTACACATATACAGTACTATAACTTTACACTTACTCATGCAGTACTGTAACTTTACACATATACAGTACTGTAACTTTACACTTACTCATGCAGTACTGTAACTTTACACATATACAGTACTGTAACTTTACACATACTCATGCAGTACTGTAACTTTACACATACTCATGCAGAACTGTAACTTTGCACATATACAGTACTGTAACTTTACACATATACAGTACTGTAACTTTACACTTACTCATGCCATGCAGTACTGTAACTTTACACATACTCATACAGTACTGTACACTTACACATATACAGGACTATAACTTTACACATACTCATGCAGTACTGTAACTTTACACATATACAGTACTGTAACTTTACACTTACTCATGCAGTACTGTAACTTTACACATATACAGTACTGTAACTTTACTCATATACAGTACTGTAACTTTACACATACTCATACAGTACTGTACACTTACACATATACAGTACTATAACTTTACACAAACTCATGCAGAACTGTAACTTTGCACATATACAGTACTGTAACTTTACACATATACAGTACTGTAACTTCATACATACTCATGCAGTACTGTAACTTTACACATACTCATGCAGTACTGTAACTTTACACATATACATTTCTGTAACTTTACACATACTTATGCAATACTGTAACTTTACACATACTCATGCAGTACTGTAAACTTATACATATACAGAACTATAACTTTACACATACTCATGCAGAACTGTAACTTTACACTCACATCTACAGTCCTCTAACGTTACTCCTATAACACTCTAACTTTACACATACTCATTCAGAACTGTATCTTTACACATACTCATACAGTACTGTAACTTTACACTTACTCACTTACTCACACAGAACTGTAACTTTACACATACTCATACAGTACTGTAACTTTACACTTACTCATACAGAACTGTAACTTTACACATACTAATACAGAACTGTAACTTTACACATACTCATACACAACTGTACCTTTACATACACTCATACAGAACTGTACCTTTACACACACCCATACAGTACTGTAACTTTACACTTACTTATACAGTACTGTAACTTTACACATACTCATACAGTACTATAACTTTACACATACTCCTACAGAACTGTAACTTTACACATACTCATACAGAACTGTACCTTCACACATACTCATAAAGAACTGTACCTTTACACACACTCATACAGAACTGTACCTTTACACATACTCATGAAGAACTGTACCTTTACACACACTCATACAGAACTGGACCTTTACACACACTCATACATACCTGCACCTTCACATATACTCATACAGAACTGTACCTTTACACATACTCATAAAGAACTGTACCTTTACACAGACTCATACAGAACTGGACCATTACACACACTCATACATAACTGCACCTTTACACATACTCATACAGAACTGTAACTTTACACTCACATCTACAGTCCTCTAACATTACTCCTATAACACTCTAACTTTACACTTACTCATACAGGACTGTACCTTTACACATACCCATACAGAACTGTAACTTACCACAGTTGCTACTGTAAGTTAACTTTACACTCAATGCTACAGCACTCTAATGTTACACTCAATGCTACAGTAGTGTAATTTTACAACCACTACTACAGCACTGTAACTTTCCAAATTTACAAAAAAAAAAGATACTTTTACAGACATAAATACACTAATGCAGTTTTACCCACATTTCTACATTACTGCAGCTTTACAGGCAGTTTTACTGTGGTATACTTTTACAAACACACCTCTATTAATACTTTACCATCACATACACTTTCAGAAAACTACTGTACGTTTACATACTCTTAAACAACACTGTAACTTTACACATATTTATGAACGTGTGTAAAGTACTACAGTACTTTACTGTCGCGTCACTAAAAGGCTTGTTTTGACTTCACAGAGCTCTGATCAGCGAGTTTAATTCATATATTTCTTCAACTTTCCTTCAACTTTACACGCTAGGTTTAAGATAACTTTGGTATCTTGGATCACAGTCCCTCGTTCCCGGAGCTCTACTTTCTTACAGAGTTGAGTTCCAACGCTAATCCAGCTGAGCTGATCCAGATTATCAAACAATTATCCAAGATAGAGCAGGTGTGTTTCATTAGGGTTGGAACAGGGTTGGTGACCACTGGTGTATGGAATCTGATCGGGGGGAAAAGGAAAAAAAAAAAAAAACCCAAGTGCGAGGTTATGAAGTATAAACACACACACACGCACTGTAAGAAAAATCTTGCTGTGTTCATGTAACACAGACGTATCGGATTCTCCGGAGTAAACGTCCGGTCCGGTGCCTCGTGGCTTGTTTGCCTCTCCGACATCCAGTACGCCTGCGATCCCTCGAATAAACACCAGGGATCAAAATAAACACAATGATTAAATGGGGCTGAATCAAATGTCTCTGGGCAGTTGCAGACTTGCAGTCTCTGAGAGCGTTGGGGGGAGGGGGGGGGGGGTTTGGTAGATGTTTGGGCAGAAAGGGAGAAAAAAAAGAAAACCTTTGTGGTCCTGTGATGACTCATGCAAGTGGGATTTTTAAACAGAACCCCCGTAAAACTCCAATCTGCCATTTTAATGATTCATGCGGTGAGCGTTGCCCGAGGCTAGCTGTTTTTAAGGGCTTGTGCTTTTTTTTTTGTTGTTTTTTTTTTTGAGTTTAAACAGAGATACTCTCCGTAATCCATCCAGAAGTCACTGGATGAACCTTCAAAAAAACAAAAAAAAAAGATCCTGGCAGAAAGGAAACGTTTCCGCCACCATGAGGGTATATCATGTACCAGAACGAAGGACTTTGGTTTTGGTTACGGCCAAGACTCGAAGACTCGACATGAAAAAAACAACTTGCGAGAGGAAGAAATGAAACGGCGAGTAAACGACGAAAGCGGTCACTTCCACCCACACTGTAATTAGATCAGGAACTGGCTTTCGGGTCACGTCGAAGCTACGGCAGTGAATAATAATAATAATAATAATAAGACGTCCGATAATATTTTCACCACGCGACTGTTTCCTTCCACAGAGGACCGACGAGTTCTCTGATGGGTGGACTGTGTGTGTCGTTGTCTCTACTCCCTTTTCTTATCCTTCATCCAGACTTGTCCCCCCAACACACACACACATTAACAAAAGGTTTTTTCGTTTTGTTTTTTCACCCTAAAATGTTTCAAATCACTCATATTGAATCCATTGGTTTAATTAAGCGAATTCGGACTTTTTTTTTTTATTTTGTCCAAAATGTGGTACGTTCTGGAGTTCAGATCACTTTGGGGCTCGGACAGATTCCTTGACTCATGCGCAGCTGAACTAAACACACACACACACACACACACACACACACACACACACACACACAGCTGTTCATACTGGCAAACTACTATACTGAATGTAAATGGGGGCATTCTAAACAGTTACTGTGCAAACACAGTTGCTGTGTAACGCCACGCTCTGACTCACCAAAGCCGGAAAACCGACACCGTGTTTCATCTCATGCAAACGAGGCTCCTTTAAAGTGCAGCGTGAAAAATAAAGCGATGCAAACACACAGCGCAAGCAGTCCTGAACGGGTACTCGTGCGTGGCGGATAAACTGAACGCAGCTACGGTCTCTATAACGCCGAGCGACGAGCTGCTTTATGCGTTACGCCGAAAAACCGGTTCGCATTTCCTGAAGCTATACATAGTGCTCAGAAAAAAACCAAACAAATCAACATGTTGTTCTAATTTTCTACCTTTTATTATCGGACTAGTACGTGTGAAATTTCTAAGGCCAAATGATCATCATTAGGGGTTTGTTTTGTTTTTTTTTTACTTCTTCTGGGGGTTAAACGTTTTTTTTCCAGGGGATCAGTCCACCCCAAACGCTTCACCACGATAGACTCGACAAACCTTCAGTTAGGTCAAACGATTCAAAACGTTGAGAAGGACGTGTTACGAAAAAAAGCGCCTTCTTATCGCTATCAACTCACTGGAATCAATCGAGCCGATCAGATTCAAAGAGGCGGGGTTTACTTTTGCCACAGCGATCTGGCATACTCGAACGTCTCGAACGTAGCATATTTCAGGCTCGTGACGCTAGAAATCGACTCTGAGCCGCAGACTACACTTCAGACTACGCTACGTCTGGCTAGCTAAAAGTGCTGTTAAGTTGTTTAGCTTAGCAGCTATGTTAGGAAACGCAGCGAAACGCTGAAACATTTAAGTAACATACGTCCGGTAAACAAGTTCGTGAAGTCGTCAAATGAACCCGACAAAGCAACCCGTAAGATGGAATCATTTCCGGAGTCGCCGGGACAAGTTTACGTGAGCTAACCGTTTGTTTTTCACGGACGGAACTAGCTAGAACATTGTAGTCGAGTCATGAAAAGGATGAAGAATAAAGGTCACATTTTCTTCTAAGCTGCGTGAAGTGAGTGTATCTGACCTGCACAAAAAAATTCAATGTTGTTTAGTCATCGTTTTTTAAAAACAATTCAGCCAATAGAAGTTGTTGTTATTACTGCAGGTGTGTAGTTTATTACACACTGAACTCCCCCCCTGTTGCATTCCTCTTTTGGTTTAGCCCAATATTGACTTTATGGAACCTCTGATTTGCTTCAAAGGAGCTCAGAATTGTTATTCTGGATCTCTCTGGATCTCTCTCTCGCTCTCTCTCTCTCTCTCTCTCTCTCACACACACACACACACACACACACACACACACACCTTCCACTGACTCAGCTATAACCCCCCTAAAAAAAAACAGAGAGTGGATTAGATCAGGTCTGAAATGTAAACATTAGTCAAGCTTTTCTGCCCTATTAACACTATATATAAAAGGAGAGAGAGGTATGAAAACACTTTAGAAACACACACACACACACACACACACACACACAGTTGTTTTTTTGTGCGTGTTAGCTGGTGCGGCAAATCCAGGTGCATTTTATTGAAAAGCCTTATATAAATAAAGCAGTGTTATAGATGTCACAAAGAGAGAAAGAGCACACACACACACACACACACACACACACACACACGCGCACACACGCACTCACACAAGGAACAGAGGTTCTCATAAGCACAGTAACTAACTGTGTTGATCACAAATCTAATAATATTAAGAAAATGAATCCTTTGTAATATATATATATATATATATATATATATATATATATATATATATATATATATATATATATATATAAATGTAAAGATATCTATATTAAAAGGTTGTGTGTAGGAGTGCTGTTCTTCAGATATAATTCCAGTTTGCTTTACTCTCTGTCAGATGCTTTATGATTATGATTATAGTGATGATGATGATGATGATTATTATTATTATTATCCATAAAACACACAAATATCAGTTTATACCAATATAAAACGAGTTGTTCTTTTTATTTTCACTCTGCATCCTCTTAAAGCTTCCTTTCCTCTCCTCTGTGCCTCTGGGACGTAAATGATCACATCCATCTCTCTCTCGTTAAACATCGCTCGACAAAGTAAAATCCTTAACAAATGATTTGAAGAAAAGGTAAGTATACGTTTGCGTCCAGTTTAGACCTAAACACAGTGATTTATTTTTTTTTCTGAGAAAGGGTATGCAGAGCAGGCAAAAGCCCAATGGAAGGGGGGAAAAAAATACTCGTAAGTGGCTGCCACGGCGACGGATTTGTTTGAACTGCAAACAAAAGTAAATCGGTCTTTATGATCAGCCGAGTCCAATTCCACCGAAAACTGCTGCTTAAATTACCGGCAAAAAGAAAAGAAAAAAAAAAAGAAAGAAAAAAAATTACACTGTGGAGGAAATCTGGAACATCATCCAGCCATTATCTCAATCTGTATCTTTAAGAGCTGTGTGTGTGTGTGTGTGTGTGTGTGTGTGTGTGTGCGCGCATTTGTAAAACAAGGATATAGAGTTTATGAGAACTGCAAGTTCTGCACAGTAGTAAATTTTGCAGCGCTAAGCGAATAAATAAATAAATAAAATCTTTAATTAAAGAAATGATGTTTTATTATTTACAACAATAAGTAAATCAATTCACATCCTAGAAATCAACTAAAACAAACAAACAAACAAACAAAAAAGCAGGATCGATGAATATACGTGAATATGCAAATAAAACCCCGCCTCTTCCCACCCCTAACAACCGAACGAGCCATCCCATTCACTAGCTCCTAGTAAGCTCACTCACGTTCGCTACACGAGTGAGATTTCCGTTTCCGAGACTCAGTTTACGCTCGTGCTTTCTCGCGCTTTTATTTAACAGCAGCCCAAACGCCGTCACCGTGACGACCGCCGTCTGATCATCGTCAAGCGTTAGCCAGGTTAGCCGGTTAGCTCAGCTTAGAGGACTCCGTCGTCTCGTCACTGGGTCGAAAAACCAGGAGAGTGTTTCGTGACATCATAAGATGGGTTGACGTGTGGCTCCACCCACAAATCAGTTTTATACAGAAGCACAGAGAGAGAGAGAGAAAAAAAGAATCAGCATTTTAAGACGAGTTTAAACGTCTCGATGTTCAGAAGGATGAAATATGGAAAAAAAAAAATAGAAAAGAAAAAGATCAATTAAAACATTTTCGTTCGTATTTTCACATTATTCGATCCAGTAAATAAATAAATAAATAAATACATACGTACATTTGGTGGTTTACACATTAAACTGTAAATAAGAACATCTTTAAAGCATCTTCGGACTGTAGTCTTTACAACTGCATTAACTTTAAAACTGAACTTTTAACAAAAATATAAATACATTTTTTTTTTAAAAAAACAAACAAAACTCAAGGCAACTCAGATCCCACCTCTTCTCACGTTTACAGTTACACAGTAACAATCCGTTCTGTCCTGAAAAGAGGTGTGTAGAAGAAATCGAACCCTGCCACTCTTCCTTCTTCTTCTTCTTCTTCTTCTTCTTCTTTTTTTTTGTCTTTCCGTAACTGATTTGACATTTCACAAATCTGTAGGACAATAATCACACTCAGCATGTCATGAGCACGCCCTCCGGGGTTTGTGGAGACCCGAGCAGCGAGGGCGCTCGTTTAACGACCAAACCAAACCGCCATCTTAAAAATCTGCAGTTAAAGAATTACAGTATGGAGGGGGAGGAAAAAAAAAATAAAATAAATAAATAAATGGATCTTTATAGGCCTGCGGTTTTCGCTTTCGCATCCTAACAAGCCTGAGGCCATTTTATACACACACCGTGCGGCAAAAAAACAGAACGAATATGTAATATTCACGAACACAGCTGTGTGTGATTCACAGACACGTCACGCCGAGCTTTTATGGACGTTACGAGTGGCAATAAGAAAAGGCTGTGAAACACGCCGAGCGCTACGCTTCGGAAAGCTCCGGGTCTTAAAACGTTTATAGAGACATGAAACACGAAGGATGGGACGACGTATCGCCGAGACCGTGTGTTGTGACGGTGCGAGAAAGCGGAATACTGTACAGTAATAAACACTGTGTGTGTGTGTGTGTGTGTGTGTGTTTCGCAGCGTTGCAGTAAAGCTCTAGTACACACAGAGTGATTCTTTTCCTTTAACAGCACACCTTCAGGTGTTTTATTCGCTTACACCACCACCAGCTACCGGCCAACGACTACAAACTTTCATTTATTAACGAACGACACATCAGACTTTTTCTCCGTTTATTTGGGGTTGTGCTGTTACAGGAAACTAATCATCTACGGTAACACCCACCCTGTCCGGTTGTATTCCGTATGTAACACAGCTACACCGCATGTAGTGAGGACGCTACGCTAATCTCACTGCTGACTTTTGAGGATAAGAAGAGGTGTGCTGTAGGCAAAGTGTGAGTCATGTCTCTGTGTGTGTGTGTGTGTGTGTGTGTGTGTGTGTGAATGAGTGAGTACTTTTCCAGGTAAAACTTGGCAGCAGGTGTAGATTTTACACGAGCTTTTGTAAGCAACCGTCAATCACCTTCATGATGCCAATCGTCAGGGGGAAAAAAAGAAAAAAAAGGTGGTGGTGGGGGGTGCGTTTACTTTTTTTTTGGTCCTATTCAGAGCGCTTAGTCACTGAGGCTTTGATCTCGCTTTCCTCCTGGTGATGATGACTGACAGGAAGCATCAAAAGCTTGTTTACTCACCTTCACCTCACACACTCATTATTAACTATGTTTTGATAAAACTGCTTGTGGTTTGTGATATGCTAGAAAATCAGCACACACACACAAACACACACACACACACACACAATACTGTTTGTCAAAATATGGAGACGAGAGCAGCTCCTCTGTGAGTCCGTATATGGAAGATTTCAGGTAGGAAGAAGCTAACATGAGGTAATGTCGTCCTTTCTGAGGATTGTGATTCGAGTCACGCTAGCACGCTAGCCGATTCGACAGGATTGATCCGATCGTACGGATGTTCGCACGAATGCTAAGCTAACGCAAGCGACCCCGACAGGATTTCTGCCAGAAATAAGTCGTAGTCATTGACGTACATGCTAATCCCAGCCAGCTAGCTAACACTAGCTTACCTGAAATGTTTCTGCGAGGATTTCAAAACCGTACTGATAAATGTCCATAGCCCTAAATCCTCACCGCGAAGTCTAACCAACTAGCGAAGCATAAGCGAACCTGACAGGATTTCTGACAGGAATTCTTGAATATCAGATTCATAATGATCTAATACTCATTCTGGTCAGCTAGCGAACATGAGCAAACCTGAAAGGATTTCAAGTCATATTCATCAGGTTAATGTTAATGCTAATGCTAACTAGCACCGGCTAACCTGAACTGTTTCTGAGAGGATTGAATGGTATACACCGGTGTTCATATTTATTCACTGCTAACTCTGGCCGGCTAGCTAACACGTGCTAACCTGACAGGATTTCTGAGGAGATTTCATCGCCACAGCAAGCGTTAGCGTTTTCGAGCCGTACCATTCGGAAGGCGCGGTAAGGACAGCTGTCTTTTAATCTTGCTAATCATTACTTTGGTTAAATTTGTAGACAGCATTTTGTGTGTGTGTCCTTCTGCTTTTTAGACCGTTAGCATGATGTGGAAATTTTAAAAGGTGACTAGGAAAGTCAACGTTGCTAAGTACTGAACAGTACAGGAAGTGTGCGGTGAAAAACCAACGTGACTCACGGAGCAGGGCAACAGTGTGTGTGTGTGTGTGTGTGTGTGTGTGTGTGTGTTTAATGGCAGTGCACAGCTGTTCAATTTGGCTGCAGCCGGTTTTGTCCCAAATACCCCGTGGGCTGGAAATACCCTAGTGAGGGCAACCACATCTCCACTGACACTGAACAGCTCCACCTTCTGGACAGAAACCACACACACACACACACACACACACACACACACACACACACACACACACACACACACACACACACACTAGTCTCACTACCTGACTCTCTAATAAAGATAAAAAGTGGGTTTGGTGGTGCTTCTCTTCCTTTATTTCTCTCCTTTTCTTTTTTCTCTCCATCTCTCTTTTTTTCTTCTCCTCCCTCCTTACACAATCCATCTCTTCAGTATTTTCCCGTCACCTGTTCTTCCTTTCTTGTAATATTATCTCATCTTTCTTTTTTTCTCACTTTTCCTTTACCTCTTCTCTTCTGTCCTTTCTTTTCTTTTCTTTTTTTTATAACTTCTCTTCTCTTCTTTTCTCTTCTCTGCTACATCTCTTCAATTCTTTTTTCTTTCTTTCTTTCATGTATCCTATATAAACGGTGCCTTTCTAACACGCAACTTCTTCTCTTTTTCATCTTGACTTCTGTCTTTTATTTATTCTTGTCATATCTCTTCTAACCCTTTCTTTTCTTCCTTTTACCTTTTTTTTTTATTTTTCTCTCCTTTCTTTCTTTCCTTCTTTCCCCTTCCTCATCTCTCTATTTCTCTCCTCCACCTCCTCCTTTCATTTTTCATAACATGCCAAAATGTTCAAACTTTCCCCGTTCAAAAACGAACGATTTAATCCGCATGAACGTATCTTTTTTTTTTTTTTTTTTTTTGCATAATAAATATTAAAATAAAACATTTGAATGCCTAGAAAGATTATAATGGCCGCCACACCTCTCTACCCTTTGATCCTCGTTAAAAATACCAGGAAGTATGAGTATGCAAATTAGAAACATGTCCTCCTGTCATCCTGTCAGACTAGTGATTTACATCCTCCTTTACATTTCTTACCATTGTAGTGAACAGGAATCATACCTGTCCCAATATATTTCAGCGTCACCATGACAACCACCATTTGCTCTAGCTAGCACGTTCTGTGAGTAAAAGTTTCCGCCTGATAATTTGCATATGAAACACGATTGGTACAAAGTTGTAACGTTGACACTGTGACGTCATAAGGTGAGTTGATATGTAGCCCCGCCCCCGAATCAGTTTTATATAGTTCGAAATGGAAGAGTGAGACAGGTGATGTGGTAAATTTATAGAACCGGCACCCGAGAGGAGTTTAAATCTTGATACGGAGTGAGAAGACGTTTAAGAATGGGAGGATTCTCTCGTCCTCACACGGCCTCGTCAGCTCTCCATCCGTCTCTCCAACGTTCCTTCTGTTCTTACACTAAACCACAGATACACTCAGACCCAGGCCTGGATGATATTTCAGAACAGCAATGGGTTGTTTGTGTGTGTGTGTGTGTGTGTGTGTGTGTGTGTGTGTGTGAATTAACTGCACTTTATGTTTTTGCACACACATACACAAGCGGATGTTAATGTCACCTTTAAGAGTCACTTTGGACAAGTGTGTGTGTGTGTGTGTGTGTGTGTGTGTGTGTGTCTGTGCGTGTGGGTGGGCTGACATGAGTAGACCCTTGTGTAAACTCTACCTCTACTCATGACATTTTCCATGACACACACACATACTCCATCTCTCTCTCTCTCTCGTTCATGTTGAGAAAGCAAACGTTTCCCTGATAGAGACGGACAGAGAGGCAGACTGATAAAGAAAGACAGATAGAGACAAACTAATTAGAGAGAGAGAGAGAGAGAGAGAGTTATAGAGAAAAAGAGAAATAGAGAGAGACAGATGGATAGTGAGACAGAGAGAGATAGACAGTGATAGAGAAAGACCGATAGAGAAAGACCGATAGAGAGAAAGAGAAACAGACAGAGGGACAGAAAGATGGAGAAAAAGTCTAATAGAGAGAGACAGATGGATAATAGAAACATGCTGATAGAGAGAGACAGAGAGAAAGACTAATAGGGAGCGATGATTGTGAATAATAGAGATGGACTGAGCTAGAAAGAGAGAGATAGAGCGAGCGAGAGAGAGAGCGACTAATAGAAAGAGAGAGAAAGACAGAATGAGGGGTCGGAGGGTTCGGACTGTAGTCCTGCCAGTTCTGAGGTTTTTTAACGTACCTCAGGAATTATTAGTTTGCTCTCGTCTGTAGAAAGCGTTCCACGGAGGCATCGTCACACACGCACACGCACACACACACACGCACACTCACACACACACACACACACAAGATATGTCAGACAGTATACCTCATCTTACATCACATGAGAACAGTGTATCTTTGTAGGAATCTGAGATTAGGGGTTAGGGGTGAAATAATTAAGACAATTTTAAATACAAGGTTAAACAATAAAAACTAATTTTCACTGCCTTCTTTGCTCATATTCACCAAGGGTGCCCATAATACTGGAGGGCGCTGTACATTTACACAGTGATATTGGCTAATTACCAAACTAACTAACGTTTAGCTAATCCAGTCACCACCACTCGAACAGCTCGAACAAGCTAGCTATATTTAATACTTGCTTTTATGGAGCTATAAATAACTAGCTAATGATTTATGTTTAGCTATGTTCAGTGTAACTCTACAGCCAGCGAGTTATATTTAATACTCTAGTTTCTGGTGCTACAAAAGCTAGCTAACTATGTTTAGCTAGCAAAATTGATCACGGCTGCTTTGTTTTTTAACACTAACTAGTTGATTTAACAGGAAGCTAGCAAATAGTTTACCAATATTTTAATTATTCACAGATCAGTTCATAACACTGCAAATTAAAATTATGATTATTTTTTAAATTCCCACTCTGATTTGATATTAATCCCAAGCACATTCTGGTAAAGATAGCTAGCAATACTTTTGCTAACTGATAACTGTGCTAATTAGTAATCAATGCAAAGATTTTATAGCACTCATTATATATTCCACTGCTTTATGACTTGAGTATGAAATCACAGCTATAGCTTCTGCGTTCCAGGACTTGTGGGACAGACAGACAGAGATGGAGATGGTGAAGGGGGGGAGAAAACACGCATGGGACACCTGTACGCCAAGAAAACATCAGAAGCTTCACATATTTCCAAAATGAAACGGTCAGAAAATGAAAAAAATTGAAGATGATACTAGCAGAAAACAGACGCGCTGGATTTAGCGAGATGGTTTCTTCATGAGATAGGAGTCTCGAAGGAACCTGACCTTCACATGTCACGCTAATAAGAATGATTTTAGCAAATAAAGACATCCGCGTGACATTTTTGGTGTCCATATTCCTCCATTACGTGTTAGCTATGTTAGACTTGTAGCTTCTGTGCTAACCTAAGGAAGGAAACGTTCACATTCAGTCAAACTGCGAATATAGCCTTTATATTTGTCCCGATTTCATCTAATTATTTGCTTGTGCTCTGCTTTTTGTTAACGATCTCTTTAGCACTATTCAGACGGGATTAGTTTTCCAGATATATGTTATTGTGATCATTAATGTTGACTGAGGAAGTCTGTAGTAACACATGAGAGGAGTATAAATCGCAGAGATGGGCGTGTCTTAGCCCTGTACCTAAACTAGGATTTAGAGTAAAATCCCAGAGACACTCTGGGAATAATTACGCCACACACCTCCGCATGGAAACCTAATCCTGTCTGAACAGGGCTTAAAGATAATCCAAAAAGAAAAACAGAGAGAAAGACAGAGGACAGTGCCCTGTTTTCATCGGCCTACATGTTTTTTTCTTCTTCACTCCATCTCTGTTCCTCTAAATGCATGCTCTGTGGCTCTTTGATCATTCCAGACTAAATCTCTCTGTAACGACAGACGACATTTTTTATAGCCTTTAATAACAGCTCTGTCATTTCAGTGATGGCAAAAGTGTAATTAAATATAGTCATGTCATTAAAACACACTGAACTCTCTCTCTCTCTCTCTCAATCTCTCTCACACACACACAGATAGACAGAGAGAGAGAGAGAGAGAGAGAGAGAGAAAGAGAGGCCCTACATGTGGTTTGAGTTTTAGAGAAACCCCTTTACTCAGCACTAAAACTTAGAGGGGATTCAAGACATTTGTGTGTGTGTGTTACATGAGTGTAATGTGTGTTGAGAGCAGCAGCGTTTCACACACACCTTCAGTTTTATTAGAATCATGAAGAATACAGTGTGTGTAGTGTAAAGTGTAACTATACATGTTTAGTGTATAGCTGAGGCATATAGTGTGTAATGTGTAGAATGTGTAGTGTATGGTGTGTGTAAAGTATAGTGTGTAATGTGTAGAATGTGTAGAGTATGGTGTGTGTAAAGTATAGTGTGTAATATGTAGAATGTGTAGTGTATGGTGTGTGTAAAGTATAGTGTGTAATGTGTAGAATGTGTAGTGTATGAGTGTTTTGTATGCACTACTACAATATGTTGTGCATTGTGTAGTGTAATAAATGTAGTGTGTAATGTATGTAGAATATGTTGTGCATTGTGTAGTGTAATAAGTGTAGTGTGTAATGTATGTAGAATATGTTGTGCATTGTGTAGTGTAATAAGTATAGTGTGTAATGTGTAGAATGTGTAGTGTATGAGTGTTTTGTATGCACTACTACAATATGTTGTGCATTGTGTAGTGTAATAAGTGTAGTGTGTAATGTATGTAGAATATGTTGTGCATTGTGTAGTGTGATAAGTGTAGTGTGTAATATGTAGAATGTGTCATGTATAGTGTGTTTAAAGTATAGTGTGTAATGTGTAGAATGTGTAGTGTATGGTGTGTGTAAAGTATAGTGTGTAATATGTAGTATCTGTAGTGTATGGTGTGTGTAAAGTAGTGTGTAATATGTAGAATGTGTAGGGTATGGTGTGTGTAAAGTATAGTGTGTAATGTGTAGAATGTGTAGTGTATGGTGTGTGTAAAGTATAGTGTGTAATATGTAGAATGTGTAGGGTATGGTGTGTGTAAATTATAGTGTGTAATATGTAGAATGTGTAGTGTATGGTGTGTGTAAAGTATAGTGTGTAATATATAGAATGTATAGTGCATGGTGTGTGTAAAGTATAGTGTGTAATGTGTAGAATGTGTAGTGTATGGTGTGTGTAAAGTATAGTGTGTAATATGTAGAATGTGTAGGGTATAGTGTGTGTAATATGTAGAATGTGTAGTGTATAGTGTGTGTAAAGTATAGTGTGTAATATGTAGAAAGTGTAGTGTATGGTGTGTGTAAAGTATAGTGTGTAATGTGTAGAATGTGTAGTGTATAGTGTGTGTAAAGTACAGTGTGTAATATGTAGAATGTGTAGTGTATAGTGTGTGTAAAGTATAGTGTGTAATATGTAGTATCTGTAGTGTATGGTGTGTGTAAAGTATAGTGTGTAATATGTAGAATGTGTAGTGTATGGTGTGTGTAAAGTATAGTGTGTAATATGTAGAATGTGTAGTGTATAGTGTGTGTAAAGTAGTGTGAAATATGTAGAATGTGTAGTGTATAGTGTGTGTAAAGTAGTGTGTAATATGTAGAATGTGTAGTGTATAGTGTGTGTAAAATATAGTGTGTAATATGTAGAATGTATAGTGTATAGTGTGTGTAAAGTATAGTGTGTAATGTGTAGAATGTGTAGTGTATGGTGTGTGTAAAGTATAGTGTGTAATGTGTAGAATGTGTAGTGTATAGTGTGTGTAAAGTATAGTGTGTAATGTGTAGAATGTGTAGTGTATAGTGTGTGTAAAGTATAGTGTGTAATATGTAGAATATGTAGTGTATGGTGTGTGTAAAGTATAGTGTGTAATATGTAGTATCTGTAGTGTATGGTGTGTGTAAAGTATAGTGTGTAATATGTAGAATGTGTAGTGTATAGTGTGTGTAAAGTAGTGTGTAATATGTAGAATGTGCAGTGTATGGTGTGTGTAAAGTATAGTGTGTAATATGTAGAATGTGTAGGGTATGGTGTGTGTAAAGTATAGTGTGTAATATGTAGAATGTGTAGTGTATGGTGTGTGTAAAGTATAGTGTGTAATATGTAGAATGTGTAGTGTATAGTGTGTGTAAAGTAGTGTGTAATATGTAGAATGTGTAGTGTATAGTGTGTGTAAAATATAGTGTGTAATATGTAGAATGTGTAGTGTATGGTGTGTGTAAAGTATAGTGTGTAATATGTAGTATCTGTAGTGTATGGTGTGTGTAAAGTATAGTGTGTAATATGTAGAATGTGTAGTGTATAGTGTGTGTAAAGTAGTGTGTAATATGTAGAATGTGTAGTGTATAGTGTGTGTAAAGTATAGTGTGTAATATGTAGAATGTGTAGGGTATGGTGTGTGTAAAGTATAGTGTGTAATATGTAGAATGTGTAGTGTATGGTGTGTGTAAAGTATAGTGTGTAATATGTAGAATGTGTAGTGTATAGTGTGTGTAAAGTAGTGTGTAATATGTAGAATGTGTAGTGTATAGTGTGTGTAAAGTATAGTGTGTAATATGTAGAATGTGTAGTGTATAGTGTGTGTAAAGTAGTGTGTAATATGTAGAATGTGTAGTGTATAGTGTGTGTAAAGTATAGTGTGTAATATGTAGAATGTGTAGGGTATGGTGTGTGTAAAGTATAGTGTGTAATATGTAGAATGTGTAATGTATGGTGTGTGTAAAGTATAGTGTGTAATATGTAGAATGTGTAGTGTATAGTGTGTGTAAAGTAGTGTGTAATATGTAGAATGTGTAGTGTATAGTGTGTGTAAAATATAGTGTGTAATATGTAGAATGTATAGTGTATGGTGTGTGTAAAGTATAGTGTGTAATGTGTAGAATGTGTAGTGTATGGTGTGTGTAAAGTATAGTGTGTAATGTGTAGAATGTGTAGTGTATGGTGTGTGTAAAGTAGTGTGTAATATGTAGAATGTGTAGTGTATAGTGTGTGTAAAGTATAGTGTGTAATGTGTAGAATGTGTAGAGTATGGTGTGTGTAAAGTATAGTGTGTAATATGTAGAATGTGTAGTGTATGGTGTGTGTAAAGTATAGTGTGTAATGTGTAGAATGTGTAGTGTATGAGTGTTTTGTATGCACTACTACAATATGTTGTGCATTGTGTAGTGTAATAAGTGTAGTGTGTAATGTATGTAGAATATGTTGTGCATTGTGTAGTGTGATAAGTGTAGTGTGTAATATGTAGAATGTGTCATGTATAGTGTGTTTAAAGTATAGTGTGTAATGTGTAGAATGTGTAGTGTATGGTGTGTGTAAAGTATAGTGTGTAATATGTAGTATCTGTAGTGTATGGTGTGTGTAAAGTATAGTGTGTAATATGTAGAATGTGTAGGGTATGGTGTGTGTAAAGTATAGTGTGTAATGTGTAGAATGTGTAGTGTATGGTGTGTGTAAAGTATAGTGTGTAATATGTAGAATGTGTAGGGTATGGTGTGTGTAAATTATAGTGTGTAATATGTAGAATGTGTAGTGTATGGTGTGTGTAAAGTATAGTGTGTAATATATAGAATGTATAGTGTATGGTGTGTGTAAAGTATAGTGTGTAATGTGTAGAATGTGTAGTGTATGGTGTGTGTAAAGTATAGTGTGTAATATGTAGAATGTGTAGGGTATAGTGTGTGTAATATGTAGAATGTGTAGTGTATAGTGTGTGTAAAGTATAGTGTGTAATATGTAGAAAGTGTAGTGTATGGTGTGTGTAAAGTATAGTGTGTAATGTGTAGAATGTGTAGGGTATGGTGTGTGTAAAGTACAGTGTGTAATATGTAGAATGTGTAGTGTATAGTGTGTGTAAAGTATAGTGTGTAATATGTAGTATCTGTAGTGTATGGTGTGTGTAAAGTATAGTGTGTAATATGTAGAATGTGTAGTGTATGGTGTGTGTAAAGTATAGTGTGTAATATGTAGAATGTGTAGTGTATAGTGTGTGAAAAGTAGTGTGAAATATGTAGAATGTGTAGTGTATAGTGTGTGTAAAGTAGTGTGTAATATGTAGAATGTGTAGTGTATAGTGTGTGTAAAGTATAGTGTGTAATATGTAGAATGTATAGTGTATAGTGTGTGTAAAGTATAGTGTGTAATGTGTAGAATGTGTAGTGTATGGTGTGTGTAAAGTATAGTGTGTAATGTGTAGAATGTGTAGTGTATGAGTGTTTTGTATGCACTACTACAATATGTTGTGCATTGTGTAGTGTAATAAATGTAGTGTGTAATGTATGTAGAATATGTTGTGCATTGTGTAGTGTAATAAGTGTAGTGTGTAATGTATGTAGAATATGTTGTGCATTGTGTAGTGTAATAAGTATAGTGTGTAATGTGTAGAATGTGTAGTGTATGAGTGTTTTGTATGCACTATTACAATATGTTGTGCATTGTGTAGTGTAATAAGTGTAGTGTGTAATGTATGTAGAATATGTTGTGCATTGTGTAGTGTGATAAGTGTAGTGTGTAATATGTAGAATGTGTCATGTATAGTGTGTTTAAAGTATAGTGTGTAATGTGTAGAATGTGTAGTGTATGGTGTGTGTAAAGTATAGTGTGTAATATGTAGTATCTGTAGTGTATGGTGTGTGTAAAGTATAGTGTGTAATATGTAGAATGTGTAGGGTATGGTGTGTGTAAAGTATAGTGTGTAATGTGTAGAATGTGTAGTGTATGGTGTGCGTAAAGTATAGTGTGTAATATGTAGAATGTGTAGGGTATGGTGTGTGTAAATTATAGTGTGTAATATGTAGAATGTGTAGTGTATGGTGTGTGTAAAGTATAGTGTGTAATATATAGAATGTATAGTGTATGGTGTGTGTAAAGTATAGTGTGTAATGTGTAGAATGTGTAGTGTATGGTGTGTGTAAAGTATAGTGTGTAATATGTAGAATGTGTAGGGTATAGTGTGTGTAATATGTAGAATGTGTAGTGTATAGTGTGTGTAAAGTATAGTGTGTAATATGTAGAATGTGTAGTGTATGGTGTGTGTAAAGTATAGTGTGTAATGTGTAGAATGTGTAGTGTATAGTGTGTGTAAAGTATAGTGTGTAATATGTAGAATGTATAGTGTATGGTGTGTGTAAAGTATAGTGTGTAATGTGTAGAATGTGTAGTGTATGGTGTGTGTAAAGTATAGTGTGTAATATGTAGAATGTGTAGGGTATAGTGTGTGTAATATGTAGAATGTGTAGTGTATAGTGTGTGTAAAGTATAGTGTGTAATATGTAGAATGTGTAGTGTATGGTGTGTGTAAAGTATAGTGTGTAATGTGTAGAATGTGTAGTGTATAGTGTGTGTAAAGTATAGTGTGTAATATGTAGAATGTGTAGTGTATAGTGTGTGTAAAGCATAGTGTGTAATATGTAGAATGTGTAGTGTATAGTGTGTGTACACCATAGTATGGAGTGTGAAATGTGTAGTGCTGTAGCAGTGGGGGCGTGGTCAAGAATCAGCTGTGGATGGAGAGGACTACACTACACATTTTACACACTCTATACATTACATACTTTACAGTACACACACTATACACTACACACTCTAGTACACACACTACACTACACACTCCAGTTCACAATCAGGCCTGGCCACTCAATATGAGATGTGCTGAGACTGTAATTATACAAACAAAGACGTGTGTGTGTGTGTGTGTGTGTCTGTATGATCCTTCTTTAATGTGTTAATTGAGGCCTTGAGTTCTGTGCAAAACATTACAACATTCAAAACACTCACTCACACACACACACACACACACATTTTGAATGTGAGGTGTTGTGGGTGCCGCGTGTCCCTGACATTCTCTCTTTCTGTGTGTGTGTGTGTGTGTGTGTGTGTGTGTGTGTGTTATTTTTAGTGGTTCAGGCTCTTGGCTGATTTTGAGTTCCATCATCTGCTGCTGATTACAGTCTGCTGATGGAGCTCAGAACTCTTTCATTCTCTCTCCCTCTCTCCCTCTCTCTCTCTCTGTTCATTCTCTTTCCTCTTTCATTCATGCCCATTTGCCCTCTCTTATCCTCTCATCTCTTTTACTTACATTTTTTTCTCTTCCTCTTGCTTCCTGTACTTCTTCACCCGCTTCTTTCATCTTTCCTCTTCTCTCTTCTCACCGTTGTGTTTCTGTTTCTCATCCTCTCTCTTATGATCTCTCTATCTTTGACTCTTTTCTTTTTATCCCCCCTCTATGTTTGTCTTTCTCTTTCTCTCTGTCTCTCTCTCTCTCTCTCTCATTTCATTCTTTCTAATTCTTTCCCTATGTCTTTCAATCCTTTATTCCTTTTTAAATTTTCACACCCTTTTCTCTCTCTCTCTCTCTCTCTCTCTCTCTGTCCTTCACTCTCTCCTTGTTCTTCCTTTCACTCTGTCTCCTTTTTGTTTCCTTTTCTCTTTTTCTCATAAAAGAAATTCCATTTTTTAACTTTATTCCCTCGCTTATTTCCTTGTCCCATTCTGTGTGTGTGTGTGTGTGTGTGTGTTTTACAAAAATTGTATTTGTTAAATATGAAATATATTTAAATGTAAAATGTATATATACTTAATAATGAATATCTTTAAAAATAGATTTTATTTGATATATTTAAATAATAAACATTAAAACTTTATACTTATTTACATTTTGATTGCTCGGATAAAAATATAAAAATCCAACATGGCATCCTAGTTAGCAATAGCTAGGCATACTTTGTGATATTACGCTGTGGCTGATGTGAATACTGAATGCTGATTGGTCAATTGGTCTGGCAGTTGGAGGAGCTCTATCTCTCACCTCGTGTATGACTCCGCCCACATCAATACTGCAAAACAAGTTTCCTTTTACCTAGTCTCATGTTAATACCAGTACAAATGGTGTGTGTGTGTGTGTGTGTGTGTGTGTGTGTGTGTGAAATCTAAACTAAATATGAAGATTAATCTGAGGTCAGTGTGATGGTTAGTGTTAGAGATCAGGTCGAGTCAAGGTTCTGTTTAGGTTTTGGATTAGTGAGATTTACTGACCTGTGTGTTTGTATGTATGTATGTATGTGTGTGTGTGTGTGTGTGTGTGTGTGTGTGTTGAAGTGTACAGTCCCCTCCGAATCTTTTGGAACAACAAGGCCAATTCTTTTGTTTGTGCTATACACTGAAACACTGAAGACATCATTGTATCAGGCCATGCAATTTGTAGGCGTGCAAAAGTATAGGAACAGATAGTCTTAAAGTAAAGAACACTTAATATTTGGTTGCGTATCCCTTACTCACAGTAAGTGCATCAATCCTGCGACTCATTGACACCGAACTGTTGGTTTCTTCTTCTGTGAAGCTTTTCCAGGTTTTTACTGCAGCTTCTTGTTTGTTTCGGGGGGGTTCTCCCTTCAGTCTCCTCTTCCGGAGGTGAAATGCTGCTCAGTTGGTGATTGACTTGGCCAGTCTAAAACCTTCCACTTTTCCCCCTGATGAAGTCCTGTGTTGAGGTGGCAGTGTGTTTTGGATCATTGTCTTGCTGCATGATAAAGTTCCTCCTGATTAATTTGGATGCATTTCTCTGTAAATTTTCAGACAGAATATTCCCGTTCGTTCTGCTGCTACCACCGTGAGTTCCATCAGCAATAAAGATTAGTGAGAATGTTCCAGAAGCAGCCATGCAACCCCAAGCCATGACGCTACCTCCACCATGTTTCACAGACGAGCTTGTATGTTTTGGATCATGAGCAGATCCTTTCTTTCTCCACACTTTGGCCTTTCCATCACTTTGGTAGAGGTTCATCTTGCTTCCAGAACTTTTGTAGATCATCTCTATAGCTCTTTGCGAATTCAAATCTGGCTTTCTGATTCTTACTGCTGATGAGTGGTTTGCATCTTGTGGTACGGCCTCTATATTTCTGCTCTCAAAGTTTTCTTCGTATGGTGGATTGTGATACCTTCACCCCTGCCCTGTGGAGGTTGTTCGTGATGTCACTGACTGTTGTTTTTGGGTTTTTCTTCACAGCTCTCACAATGTTTCTGTCATCAGCTGCTGGTTATTAGTACATCAGTGATTTCTTTTTTCAGGACATTCCAAACCATTGTATTGACAATTTCCAATGTTCGACTTTCCCTCTTTTTCTCAGCTTCAAAACGGCTTGCTTTTCTCCCATAGACAGCTCTCTGGTTTCATGTTGGTTTATCCTTTTTAGCAACAAATGCAGTCTTCAAGGTGAAACTGAAGACTAAAACCAAGCGTAGACATTCAGAGCTGTTTACTGTTTATGTAGTCAATCTAACAAGAAACACCTGTATTTTTGCTCGCCCACAAATTGGGTGGTCTGACACAAAATGCGCTACGTTCTATGTCTTTTAACACGTCTACATATAAATACCAGGAAATTAACAACAAAAACAAACGAATAAGCCTTGCTGTTCCAATAGATTCAGAGGGAACTGTACATGAATGTGTGTTTCTAAATGCAATCGTGTGTGTGCGTGTGCGTGCATGTGGGTGTGCATGTGTGTGTGTGGTGGTGGAAGTATGAACTCTGTCTCACACATGAGAGATGCAGCAGTTTGACACAAAGCAGACACGCACATACTTAAATCTACCACATATTTTTTAACACAATATTTGCAGTTTCAGCATTAATACTGCTAACATCATTTATAAACGATTACCATATTATCTGTTAGCATATATAAATACATTTTAGCATGTGTTACCTTTAGCAAGTGTGAATGCTACTAACGCTAATAATTAGTGTCTATGACAGCGCTAGTCCAAGCCCAATGTCTTAGCGAGACCTGAATATTAATGCTAATAATACTGCTATAAGATATTAGCATTAATATTAGCTTGTAGCTTGTTAAACAATCCTGAACTCAGGGTGCGGTTAGCTCGTGGTTCAGTGTTAGCGTGTACTAAAACAAGGAAGCGATTAGTAAACACGTTTAGCCATGGAAACATGGCTGACGAATATGGATGTATTTTCCAGTGTGATGGAATCGCGTGTAAGCAAAGATCAGTGTGTGTGTGTGTGTGTGTGTGTGTGTGTGTGTGTGGTTTGGCAGTACTGATTTATTATATTTGCAGTCTGTGTTTTTTTCTCAGTGCTGCGGTTTCGGAAACCGTTTCTGGTTTAAATGTTTTTCGGTCGGGAATGAAAGGGAAGAAACGTGTGTGTGTGTGTGTGTGTGTGTGTGTGTGAGACATTCAGAACAGACAGGTCTTGATTGTATCGAGTGACTCATCACTAGGTTGATAGGGGTGGAGCATAAGGTACATTCGATTAGCAAAATGACCACATGACGTCACTCCAAAAATTGCTATGCTAGTAAACTCTAACAGCCAGCCGTTAGCTCTGGTAAGCCAGCAGTTAGCTCTAATGTTAGCTAACGTCACAGCAAACCTGGTTGTAATTTCATGCTAGAATAGGTTCTCTAAAGCTAGCTAGCTATAAATCTAGCATACTAGGCATTCTCAAAAATAGTGCGCCAAGTAGTGAATAGGGTACAACTACTTAACATTAGCTAGCTAGATAGGTACTGCTGGAGAGGTAAGGTTAATGAAGGCTAAGCAACCTAGCAAGCTAGCTAGCTAACATTACCATACCACATTTAGTTAGCTTTGAATATAGTTTAGATCATGAAGGGTAATGAAAAAAAATAAATAAATAAGTAAGAGGAAATTATAAGAACAAGTGGTGAGTTGTCTGATCAAATGTAATTTAAGCTCCGCGCTGATATTTAAGCTCCGCCCTGTGATTTAAGCTCCACCCCTGTGAACTATAGTAATGAATGTGTTCTACAGGGCTCTGTCCTGAGCTATCATCAAAAGCAGCCATGTTGTGGTTGGTGTTGCCTGGAGCCTGTGGGTGTGTCCAAAACTGCACGTGTGTGTGTGTGCGTGTGTGTGTGTGCATGTGTGTGTGTGTATACACTATGTCATTCTACAAAGTGTTAAATTCTAGCGCAGCAGTATGTGGTTCGTAGCCCATGAACGAATAAAAGAGAATGGAAACAGATGGGTGGTGCTGAGAGATGCTGTTGTAGCGTATGTGTGTGTGTGTGTGTGCGTGTGTGCGGGTGTGCGGGTGTGTGTGTTTAGTTGATGCTCTTTTGATGATGTCATCTTCCCACTTGTCTCCAGAACACTGAATAAAACAGGAGCTGATGGAAACACATGGCGCTGTTAAAGATGTGGTTTCGGAACATTAGCTTATTGTTGTTGAAGTGAGACTGTGTGTATGTGTGTGTGTGTGTGTGTGTGTGGGTGTGTGAATTCCTTTAGTTTTGTTGTTTTAGAAAAGTGCTGAAATATTTTTGAAACGTCTTTGAAATGAGCTCAGTCAGGGATGAGTCTGAGAACGACTGGATGAGTTTTGGATCGTCTGGAACGATCTGGGATTAGTTCCTTCGTTTTCAAACCAACCCTCAATTGGGTTAATTGGGTTTGGGATTGGCTGTGTTAGTCTGGGATTAGTTAATTGGTGCAGACATTGTTGATGTTAGTCCGGGATTGATTAATTGGATGTGGGATTGACTGCTTTAGTCTGGGATTGGTTAATTGGGTCAGGGATTGACTGTGTTAGTCTGGGATTGGTTAATTGGTTTTGGGATTGACCGCATTAGTCTGGGATTGGTTAATTGGGTCAGGGATTGACTGTGTTAGTCTGGGATTGGTTAATTGGTTTTGGGATTGACCGCGTTAGTCTGGGATTGGTTAATTGGGTCAGGGATTGACTGTGTTAGTCTGGGATTGGTTCATTGGTTTTGGGATTGACCCTGTTAGTCTGGGATTGGTTAATTGGGTCAGGGATTGACTGTGTTAGTCTGGGATTGGTTAATTGTGTCAGGGATTGACTGTGTTAGTCTGGGATTGGTTAATTGGGTCAGGGATTGACTGTGTTAGTCTGGGATTGGTTCATTGGTTGGTTAATTAGTCTGAAATGGTATGTAGTTGGATTTTTGTGTAGTTGGATTTTTTCTGGGATCAGCTAATAGGGTCTGGGATTAGTAGTAGTGTGTCTGGAATCTTCCACACTGGTTTTCTGATTGACTAAAGTAGATCTGGAATTGGTTGGAATGGTTTTGGATCGACTGTGATGGTGTTGGTGTTGAACTGTGGGATCAACTGTGGTGGCATGGAATTGTCTGGAATTGACTGTGCTAATCAGGGATCAGCCAAGTAGATCTGGGAACAACTACATTAGTGTGGAATTGACCGTTGTGCATCTAGAATCTTCTACATTAGTTTGAGGATCAGCTAAGCAGGACTGGAATGTCTTGGCTGAGGATCAGCTTTGCTTTGGTGGTGTGGAAACAGGCAGGAAGGAGATAGCTGTCTAGAATTGCGCATGTTTGTCTGGGATTGACTATGCTAATCAGGGATCTGGGGACGACTCTGCTAGTGTGGAATCAGAAATGCTGGTCTGAGATTAGTTAAGTGGGATCAACTAAATTGCTCTGGAATCAGTTGTGTTTGGCATGGCATGACTTAGGCTTAGATGTTTTCCTTATTTTTTGTTTCCGTCTGTGATAGTACACCCGATATTCAGTATATTAGTAATGCTATCTATTGTTACAATGGTTATATTTCTGTTTTTGCTGTACATCTCACTGACCTCCACTGAGTCCTTCTGTTTTTATATTCTGACTTTTTACGGCATAATGCACTGACTGACGGATTTCACAGTCTGGTGTGACATCATTACTAGGAAATTAAGTAAATATTATGAAGTCATGTTCAGTTCAGTTTATCTGGCAGCAGATGGCAGCGTACACACACGATACACATTTTACTGTTTCACCTCTAGAGGGCAGTGGTGCATTTCTTTCTCTCTCTCTCTCTCTCTCTCTCTCTCTCTCTCTCTCTCTCTCTCTCTCTCTTTCTCACACACACACACACACACACGTTTCACTGAACTTGGAATTCAATTTGTCCTTTTCTTTCATTCCAGCAAACATTTACAAGCAGTTATTTGGGTATTTCCATCTGTAAAGCATACATATTTAACACAGGAGGCCAAGCTTTCAATATCGAGGCAGCGAGCACAAACCAATTGTGGGATGTTAAAGGAATCATTTTTATTTTATAAAAAATAGGACTGAGCCAGAGAGAAATTCTTATTTCAGGTCCTCTGATTTGCGACAGCAATCTGACAAGAAGCGACATGCCTGAGAAAGGGTGGCAGACGGCATGCCTGGAGGTGAGGTGGGGGGGGGGGGTGGGCTGGGGTTGGGGTTTGTGTGATGAACCAAAGGAAATGATGGAGAGATCGGATCTGAGAGCACTCGTTACAAGACTGAACGTGTCTCAGTGAGAATATGGCCCAGCCGGATTTGGGAGCTCAGAGCAAACTGGAGGGAACAAGGACATCCAACATCACAGTGTTAGTAGCTCATCTGATCTGGAATCAGCTGGAATGCCCGTAGATATATCTGGATTAGTCTGGGATTAGCTGTGATGTTCTGGATTGGCTGATTGAGTCTTGGGTCACAATATTTGGACTGCGGTCATCTGTGTAAATCTTGAATTGGCTGGTTTGGTCTGGAAATTACTGCACTGGACTGATCTGAAGCAGATGGATTGGGATTGATTGACTTGTTCTGGTATCGTCTGAGCTGTGCTGGGATTGGTTGGATGGCTCTAGGTCTGCTGATTGAGTATGGCATTGGTTGGTTTGGTCTGGGAACATCTGTGTTCTTGAATCTGCTAGATTGGAGTGGGCCTGCTTGCCAGAGCTGGGATTGTTTGATTTGGTCTGGAAATGTTTGTGTTGTTGAATCTGCGTGAGTGGCCTGAGAACAGCTTGGTTTATCTTGGCTTGATTTGTTCTGGAATCAGTTTATTTGTCTGGGATCAGTTGGTTTGGTCTGGTAAGAGTTGTGCTGATCTGGGATTGGCTGTGTGAGTCTTGGGTTGTAGTCCTGGATTGGCTCAGCTAGGCTGGGAACGCCCCTATTGATCTGGGAGTTGGTCTGGGATTGGATGTTAGGTCTGGGAATCTTAAATCTGGTGGATTTGTCTGAGCTCGGCTTGATACATCTTGGATTAGCTAGTTTGGTCTGGGATCAGTTGATTTGTTCTGGGAATAGCTGAGTTACTCTGGGATTGGCTGCGAGAATCTTAATTAGGCTGGATCTTGGTAGATCTGGGATTGGCCGACTGGGTCTTGAGGTTGGAAGATTTAATTCGGGACTGGCGGTGTAAGCTCTGGGGTTGACTGTGTAGATCTTGAGTGAGCTCAATTGGTCTGAGATCAGCTGGGTAGATCTGGGATCCGCATGAACTAGGCCGGCATCAGTGAGATTTTAATGTTAATAAATGGGTAGAAAAAAGAGAGTCAAGGAGTGGATTAGAGAAGAAATGAGCCAAACTGCGTGGAGTTTCAGAGAGATAAGCAGAGAAACCTGCCTCATGTATCACAGGTTTATTTCATTATACATCTGTGATCTGTTGGATCTTGTTGGACCAAGTAATGACTGCACTGACATGGACAGATCAAACTGGTTTGGGATCTGGGATCCGGTATCTGGAATCTGCTTGTTATGGAACCAACTTTGTTCTGGGATCGCATGGTTCGGTCTGGAATCAATCAACTTGTCCTGAGATCAATCTCTATTCCGTCAATCTAGGGTGGATTGGATGGGTCTGATATATGTTCAGTCTGATCTGGAATCAGCTCGGACGGATCTTTATTTCTGATTGGTGGAGATATTTGTGCTGCATCACCTACTGAACTTTTATTATTAATTAAACAGACTGAGGGATGCGAGCCAGAACCGGGCAAATATAAGAGGAGATAAAGTCTGTCTGTAGCAACTGAGCCTTGGGACGTGTGTGAGTGTGTGTGTGTGAGTGTATGTGTGTTTGAAGAGCACATTAGACCCAGATTTCTCTGCCCTTGTTTATTTATGCGTGTTATGACGGCTTTCTAAATTAGCCATCAAACCACTGTTCTGTTATCATGTCTTTAGGCAATGTGTGTGTGTGTGTGTGTGCGTGTGTGTGTGTGTGTGTATGTGTGTGAGATGGATCATAAGGTCCTTGGGTATTTGTGTGTGAGAAGGGGCACAGGATCATTGCTGGGGTTGCAGAGAGAGACTGTGTCCATCCATAGAACTATTTGTGTGTGTGTGTGTGTGTGTGTGTCAGGACAAATGATCTGTGATGGCTCTCCACAGTGTGGACAGAAGTGCTGAGTGGAGTTATTGCAGGTATATGAGGTGGTCAATGCTGACACAGCACTCACACACGCACACACACACGCACACACACACACACACACACACACACACACACACACACACTTTATACATGACTTATAACTTGTCACAGCTCAATACATAGCATTAACATCATGTTACCTCACAATTCCTCATTACACTGAGTGTTGTTGTTGTTGTTGTTGATAACATTAGCTTGTTGTCTTGTTAGCATGACTGTTTTTCTGAATACCTCATTATCTTTAGCATTAGCTTAACCGTGCTAAGATTAGCATGTTTTCTTCATACAGTGCCTCATACTATACGGACATTAACAGCACAGTGCTCTATCACTTCAGTGTTGAGCAGTTTTTTTAAGGTGGGCGGAGCTATAGCTGGACTCAGCGGCAGCAGGTGATACAGAGCTAGCGATATGCTACAGTATAATATCAATTTCGTGATTAGGGACTTTTAAAACACTCCATTAATACTCACAGTAACCTGTAGCTGACTGGATGTTTTATGCTAAGTCTACAGTTTGTCAACTTTTAAAATGAACAAAAACAACAACTAGCGTTTAGCGTGTGTGGTCACGGAGAGTTAGCAAGAACTTCATAACTGTGCTGTAAATTGAATCTTTTTATTACATTTAAAAAATGACTAAACTGATGTGGAAAATCGCAGTTATGCTAACATAAAAATCATAAGCGCTACATGTTTTCAGCTAATTAGCATGATGCTGCTGTGGTGCCTCGGTGTGCAGGTAAATACTCTGCATTCTAGCACTACAAAGCTAATGCTAATCTGCTTAGCTTTTTCAAAGAGGATAAACAGATTATTAGCCGGAAGAGGATAAGCAAGTCGTCCAGCCTCGTCTTTGCTGCTTTCTGCTAGAGTCACGTACGAAAACATCGCAAACAAGACGCATTTTTTTCACTAGCCAAGGGGTCGTGCTAAGGGGAAGTCAGCGAGAGTCAAGGTTTCACTCTGAAACTTTCTCTTTGATGTCGACTCAAAGAGTGGGTGTGTTTAGCTCCCTTTGAACATTTCTCTCTCTCTCTCACACACACACACACACACTTTATGGGTTATACTGAGTGCTGGTGAAGTGATTTATTAGCCGAGAGGAGCACTAACATGTCGCTTAATAGCCACTAACATCATGAGAATAATGATATAATTAGCGGCTGCGAGATTGTAAATGTTAGCGTTAGCAGGTGTTAACCACGTTAGCATGGTCCTCATCTACAACATTAGTGTTAACATCGCTGCTACACTTCTCCCTGATTCCTCAGTATATCAGGATTTAGCTGAGACATTAGCTTGCTAGCATTAACATCTTTCCCTTTCATTACTTCTTGACTGTATTCATGCATTTACTGTTTTTCTCTCCGTATTTTTGTTAAGGTTAGCGTGTTATAGCCTCATATTATTTGAAACATTAGCACTAGCGTGTAGTGTTGACATGTTTCGTTTCGGTGTAACGCAACGTTAGCTTGTAGGCATTAACAATGTTAGCATGCTTCTTCTCCGTCCACTATGTAAAGCAACATTTAAAGATAAAAGTTAGCGGATAATTTCTTCGTCATTATCCCTCAGCGGCGGTGTTAGCGTTATGGCTACGTTTCTACTTGATTCTTCATTATATCAGGACTAACACGTGCTTGTTAGCACTAGCATGTTTCTCTCAATTATATGTTAAATGCTAACATTCATGTGTTCTTCATCTTTTTAATGATCTATCGTCATGGTGAGCGTTAGCATTAGCGTGTTTCTACCTAATGCCATTAATATGTCGATTATTCTGAGGGTTAGCTTTGTAAAGTTCCCTCATGACCTCTCAGTGACAGTTGTGTGTTAGCTAAAATGATTACGTCCGTATCCATGGCTACTGGAAAAGTGGGCAGGCACTGTTCCTTTCAGCTCCTCGTGTGATCCTTTAACATTACACATTTAGCTTTAACATTAAACGGTTAGCGTTAGTATGTATCCTCTTTAATCATTTATGTTGCGATTAGCATGACTGGTATTAGCACTGATACTGAAGTCCTGGAAAGTTTTTGTTTTTCTTCTATGCCGATTATGTGTGTTTTAGCTCTAGGGGGCACTAATAACCTGTTTATTTCATTACAGAAACTATTGGCTAGTTATCGAAACCAAACTGTAATACGTATACACTGATAACATTAGCATATTAGCATTAACACCTTACCTTTCAATTAATTTCCATGTTAAGAGCTAACAATAACGTGAGTGTGTAAGCGTTGCTCCTTTATTTCCTAACTCTTGCACTAACAATAGTGTCATAGCGTTAGCATGCTTCATCTTGTTGGAGTGTTTACGGTAGCATTAGTGTCAGCGTGTTTCATCTCAATCTCCTCATGGTCCCGAGCATCAGCGCTAACGTTAGTGCATTAGCATCAGCGTGTTTCCTCTTAGTCCCTAATTATATTGTGCATTAGCGCATTTCGGCGTTTACAGTGGCATTAGCGTTTATCGTTAGCTTATTTCCCCTTAAACCCTCATTATGTTTAGCAGTTACGGTAGCATTAGCGTGTTAGTGTTGTTACAAGAGCTTAAAGGCTTTATGAGGCTCTTTAACGCCACATTTCACCAGAACATTCCGGAAATTCATTCCATTCAGTGCGTGGGTTTTTCAGGCTTTTTGGTATAGTGTTAGCGTGTTAGCGTGTTAGTGTGCGTATGATTCGATCATGGTGCTGAAATGATCCTTCTGATTCACTTTAACGACCTGTTAAAAAATAAGAACAAAGTATATAAGGGAGGTGTGTGTGTGTGTGTGTGTGTGTGTGTGTGTGTGTGCATATTTTGTCAAGCTAGCATTCTTTCCGCTCTGCAATCTATCATCATATATTTAAGGTCACCATTAATGTACACACTCTCTCTCTCTCGTTTCTCTCTCACTCACTCTTTTCTCTCTCTCTCTTCGCTCTCTCTTTACTCTCTCGCACTCTCTCTCTTTTTTCTCTCTCTTCTGTCTTTACGCTCTCTCTTTTCTCTCTCTCTCTCTCTCTCTCACAGACACACACTCTCTCTTTTCTCTCCCTCTCTTTTCTCTCTCTTCTCTCTCTATGCTCTCTCCCTCTCACACAGACACACACTCTCTCTCTTTCTCTCTCTTTTCTCTCTCTCTCACACACACCCTCTCTCTCCCTCGCACACACACACACAGTGGTAAAAATCTATAAAGGAACTTTATTGCTTGTGGCTGAGGATGGAAAGTAATTACCGCTTTTATAAGGTTATCAATTCCTCTGACTTCATTTCTATTGATCGGAGCAGTTTATACCACAGCATAGATAATCGTCAGAGTGTGTGTGTGTGTGTGTGGGAGCTGATAACTCTGTGCCAGTTATCTGCTCCCTTATATAGGAATAAACCTCTCTGTGTGGAGATGTTACAGGAAAATAATGGGTGGTGTGATGAAGCAGACTTTGATTAACAGCACATCCCCAAGTGTTTTATATCTCTTACACGTCAGCAATTTGTCAGCGATTACCATTTTAATCATTAAAGGAAAACAAAACAAAACGATTAGCAGTTTGTTTAGAAAAAAAAAGCGTCAGTTCAGTCTAACACGAGCTAGCATTAGCATATTAGCATATTACGGTGTTCAAGTTACAGACTAGCATGCTGACCTTTCTCATTTCTAACAGAAATAAAGCGGTGACATTTTTTAAGAAACTGAAATATATACGAGTAAGATTAGTATTTTAAAACTGTTTACGCTTTCCATCGAATTTGTTGTTGTTAGCAGCTTAAACGTTAGCAACATTAGCCTTGTAGCTCCGGTACAAAACTAACGAAGTGACGTCCGCACACCAAGCACGTCTCAGCCGGTCGACTGGTAGATTTGTGGTAAAGTTCTTGAATTGTAAAATTCTAAGCAAATTTGATCTGAACTGTCTCTTTTTATCCATCCATGGATGGATGGATGGATGGATGGATGGATGTTTCTTTTTAACGCTCTGCAGGAGTGGAGAGATGGGGGAAAATCTGGATTTAATCCTCGCTGTTTAAACTCCAGCCTCTGGACGCACTCACACACACACACACACACACACACACACCACACACACACACTGCTGCTTAATGAAAAATAGAAAATGATTCCAATCCGCCGTAAGCTGCTTTGCTTAATCACGTTAATGTGTATTATTAAACCGCCGAACACTCGCAGGCTTTATTTCCAGATGTTGTGAATAAAAGCCTCATTTTACTCCCTTTCAATCTCGCTTCATTACACACCGCCGCTTCAATACAAATAATATATCGAATACAAACACGTCTTCATTTTCCCTGTCTAAAAACAGTCCAGCTCTTGGTCTGTTTTTAAACTGAACATCGGCACTCGGTCATTGTATTAGCGCAGTCTTAATTATTAAACTAATGCTTTTTAAAGTTATCCTTTGAATCGTGACGAAGCACCATTTTGGGTTTTTTTATGCACCAAAGATCTAAATCACAACCAATAAACTTGCAAAAAAAAGAGCTAAAAAACGTATTTTACAAACTATAGTGTTAGCATTTTTATTGACTTTTTAGGAGCACATGCAGCTAGAAGTAAGCTTTTGTGATCTCTTTTGAAGCTCATGCAGATAATATTACCATGATAGCCTTCTTTCATCATGCTAGGATAAGAAATATAATAGCATCACATGCTTTTGTTACCTCTATGTTGAACTAGTGGGATTGTATTGCGATCAAAGCGTGCAGGCTCTTTATTAGTACCTATAATAATGAAGGCTACAGCACGAGGCAGAGCGTTTCATGGAACAACCTTTTACAATTTCAAAATGTTCGGGACTTGGACACAGTCTCGCTCTTTGAAAATTTGTTTAGTTTGTTTGTTTCGGTAAGAGCGCCATGTACCATGTGGGCGGAGCCAAACAAATATTAACCAATAAATGATAACTGGGCTAACATAGAACCTTATGAGGACATTATGTATGAGTAATGTGTCTGCTGTGATAATAGTTAATAGTGCTTTTTACCACATAAAAGCAGTGAATTGGTGTTGATTTAGAAATAAAAGAGAATACACACCCCAGAGTCAACACTTGTTAGAGGCAGCTATATCTATACCAGTCTGGACACCTGGATTTGGAGATCTTCCCCCGCTCCTCTTCGCAGAACTGTTCTAACTGGGAAAGGTAAGTTGGGTTTCACAGATGGACAGCGACCTTCAAGTCATTCCATAGTTGTACAGTTGGATCTTGTTCCTAGCGAGCCACTCCACTGGAGTTTTGACCTTATTCTTGGGGTTATTTCTCATGTTGGTATATAATTTTCCAACCTATTTCCTGTCTTGCAGATTTCATCAGGTTCTGCCTCAGAACTCCGTCTCCATGTACTTGGCTCCGTTCGTCCTGCCCCGCAATCTCTGCAGATGACAAACATCCCCACGACATCATGCTACCACCACCATGCCTCACAGTCGAGATGGTGTTTTTGTTGTTATTGTTGCCAAAAAGTTCTACTCTGATTTCCTCCATCTGACGACAAAAGCTTCTGCCAGTTTGTTGTCAGGTGTCTTTGTGCAAACTTCATATGCCACTCCAGGTGGACCTTTTTGAGAACTGGCTTTCTTCTTTCCACCATACAGGCCAGATGTGTGCAATATCTTTTGATATTGGTGTGATGCACATGTGTACCTCTGTTGGATGTAAAATCCTGTAGATCTTTCACCAAGAACATTTGCTTCCTGGTGGTCTCTCTGACCAAGTGTTTTTCTTTCTGAGTCATCTAGATTTGATGGACACCCAGATTTATTTTTTATTTTTTTGCAGACTCTGGGTGGAGCCATGCACTTTCCACTTCTCAATGATGGACTTAACAAGCACTCTGGGGAATCTTCAAAGCCTTGGAAAATCTTTTTATGTCCCTCACCTGATGTTTACCTGCTCCTGGAGATCACACTGCTGCCTTTGTGTGGATCTGCACAGCTGATCAAAACAGCTGTTCTTATTCAAGCTGTCGATTTTATGCAGATGTTGAACAAATGACGCGACTCTGTGACCATGGAGGCAGCTGGTTATTATTATTCCTGAGATATTGTTTATCAAACTAGTTATTACTGTTGTTCATATTTAAATAAAGTTAGAAATGTTTATTATTAGCTTTTCAAATCCTTAAAGAGTGCGCATTTATTTATTTTTTAATCCGCTGTAACTTCACTATTAACATTCTGTCACAATTCTTTCTCTTTTTCATTTCCTGTCACATGTTATATTTAAATAACTACATGGTTTCAAAATGTGGTTTAAAATAAATCACTTTTTAATCAGTTCGACGCTGATTTTATCCACAAGGAAAGATTTCTCTTCATGTGTGAGATGAGAGCTTCAAAGTCCAGGCTCTTTTTTAAAAAAAAATTTATTCTTTTTTTTTTAAAAGTAAAAGATATTAGAAGATTAATAAAACATTTGGATGAGCAAAAGGAACATTTTCTGTCCCGCTGAATATTTGATGTGTGTGGATTGGACATGTTCAGGATGAAGGAGCTGTTAAAGGCAGAGACACGGATGAAATAAAGATGATCTAATGAAATAAAAAAAAAAATAAAAAAGTCTCTTAATTTAAAAGAAAAAGTTCTTATCTAGTCGGGACCAAAACTTTAAGTGTGCTACCAAAATATTTATAATTCATAATTTTATCGCTAAACACTAAAGCCATCACCGCCGATGCTCTCAGCCAATCAGAACACAGATTCCTTTTAGAGACCAATGACGTGAAGAGAACAAAGAAGTTGATAACACATGAATTAAAATAAAATAATAATAAAAAAGAAATCTCTTGGAACTTAAAAGGAACGATAGTGGACAGAAGAAATGTGATAAATATCCAACATGTCCAAAAGTCCATATCGAGCAGGAGACATTATGAAGAAATGATGATGATGATGATGATGATGATGATGTTCACAGCTCTGGAGTGGAGAGAAAGCTCCATCAGCATCTATAACCATCTTTATTAGACACATTTATATATTCGTGTAAACACACTGGTTTATAGATACGTTCAGATTTGATTCAGAATTGACTGATTCAATAATGAATCAAATAAAATGAATTGAATAAAACAACTCATAAGCTGAGTCTTGTCACAGTTTTTCTTACTTTGCATTCAAAATAATAACAGTAATTAGTGGTTCCTCGACATTTTTTCCACTTCGTATGATGTTTAAGCTTTGCAGAATGAATCAAAATGAATCATGAACTCGAACAGATTTGAATCAATGTACAACCCCGATTAAAAAAATATGTAAATAAAAACAGAACGCAATGATTTTCAAATCTCATAAACCTGTATTTTTATTCACAATAGAACATAGTAAACATATGGAATGTTTAAACTAAGGAAATGTACCACTTACATAAGGCTATATAAATTTGATGGCAAGTTTTTTGGAATTGGGATTGGGGTTGTAGGTGTGTTACTCGTATGCTTATTTAATTATTATAATTTTTAGAGTCTATATCTAAACGAGTCTGTGAATCAGTGAGTCTGAATCAAAGTGAATCAAATACCTTCATCTGAGGACTCATCGGGTTCGTTTTTTGGATCTTCTGCATCATTTTGCTCTTGTGTGTGATACGTTCCTCTCCTGCAAACCATGTACCGGGGCAGAGCCAACGCCAAAATGACCAGTAACACAATCACACATGACAAACCCAGTACTGCAAAACACACACACACACTGATATTCTTATCCATTCTTATAATGACTATTAATGAGTGCATAATGGATATTAACGAGTGTATAATGGATATTGATGAGCATAAAATGGACATTAATGAGTGTATAATGGATATTAATGAGCATAAAATGGATATTAATGAGCATAAAATTGATATTAATGAGTGTATAATGACTATTAATTCTTGCATCACATGAGATTTCAAAAACAAAACCTTCAAAAGAGCTCTTACCAAACACAAGGCCTTCAGCTGACTCGGCATAAGTGTCAGGGGAAACTGAAATAGACAACATTTTTACAAAATATTAATAAAAAACAAAAGTTTTATATGAATGGATATTAATGAGTGTATAATGGATATTCATGAGAGTATGATGGATATTAATGAGTGTATAATGACTATTAATGAGTGTATAATGGATATTAATGAGCGTATAATGGATACTAATGAGGGTATAATGGATATTATTGAGTGTATAATGGATATTTATGAGTGTATAATGACTATTAATGACTGTATAATGGATATTAATGAGGGTATAATGGATATTAATGAGGGTATAATGACTATTAATGAGCGTATAATGTATATTAGTGAGTGTATAATGGATATTAATGAACGTATAATGTATATTAGTGAGTGTATAATGGATATTAATGAACGTATAATGTATATTAGTGAGTGTATAATGGATATTAATGAGTGTATAATGGATATTGATGAACGTATAATGGATATTAATGAGTGTATAATGGATATTAATGAACGTATAATGTATATTAGTGAGTGTATAATGGATATTAATGAGTGTATAATGGATATTAATGAACATATAATGGATATTAGTGAGTGTATAATGGATATTAATGAACGTATAATGTATATATTAGTGAGTGTATAATGGATATTAATGAGTGTATAATGGATATTAATGAACATATAATGGATATTAGTGAGTGTATAATGGATATTAATGAACGTATAATGTATATATTAGTGAGTGTATAATGGATATTAATGAACGTATAATGTATATTAGTGAGTGTATAATGGATATTAATGAACGTATAATGTATATTAGTGAGTGTATAATGGATATTAATGAGTGTATAATGGATATTGATGAACGTATAATGGATATTAATGAGTGTATAATGGATATTAATGAACGTATAATGTATATTAGTGAGTGTATAATGGATATTAATGAGTGTATAATGGATATTAATGAACATATAATGGATATTAGTGAGTGTATAATGGATATTAATGAACGTATAATGTATATATTAGTGAGTGTATAATGGATATTAATGAACGTATAATGGATATTAATGAGTGTATAATGGATATTAATGAACATATAATGTATATTAGTGAGTGTATAATGGATATTAATGAGTGTATAATGTATATTAGTGAGTGTATAATGGATATTAATGAACGTATAATGTATATTAGTGAGTGTATAATGGATATTAATGAACGTATAATGGATATTAATGAACGTATAATGGATATTAATGAGTGTATAATGGATATTGATGAACGTATAATGGATATTAATGAACGTATAATGGATATTAATGAGTGTATAATGGATATTGATGAACGTATAATGGATATTAATGAACGTATAATGGATATTAATGAGTGTATAATGTATATTAATGAGAGTATAATGTATATTAATGGCTACAGTTGAGGTTATACATTTACATACACCTTATGTTGAAAATGTTAATAATAATAAAAAAATGAAAATGTTAATAATAATAAAAGAGATCATTAAAAATCGCATTTTTTATTTAGTGCTGGCCTGAATAAGCTATTTCACATAGCAGATGTTTGCATATATTCCACATGACACAATAATAATACTGTGTGTCGTTACCTGGATGATTAATGACTGTTTTATGTTTTGTGATGTTTGTTCATGACCCCTTTGTTTGTTCCAAAAGGTGTAAGCATTCACTGATGCTCAAGAAGACAACATGATACATTAATAGCCAGGGGGATGTAAACTATTGAACAGGATAATTGGTGTAGATCTTTTTCATTTAGCACCGCCCTTAAGAAGCTAAATAAGATACTTACATGTTTCCCAGAAGACAAAATAATAGCAGTTTACACCGAGCATCCTGTTCAAAAGTTCACACCCCCCTGGATCTTTCTGTATCCTATGTGTATAGTGAGTATAGTGTGTGTGTGTACATATATATATATATATATATATATATATATATATATATATATATATATATATATATATATATATGTAGTGTGTGTAGTAGTACTGCCATGACACTGAAGTGTGTGTAGTAGTACTGCCATGACACTGAAGTTGTAGAGAGTAGCAGACGGGGAGAGTGTGATCAGATTACTGCACTTCCACACAATCTAATACACGTACACACACACACACACACACACACACACACACCGACACATGCACGCACAACCACACTCACCCATCTGAACCAGGGCAGTGTACGTGTATATGTGTGTGTGTGTGTGTGTTTTTGCGTGTGTGCATGCACGTGTGTGTGTGTACTGTAGTGCAGTGCATTCTCCATATACTCACTCATATGAGTCAAGGAGCTCTGGTTTCTATTTCCTGTTCCTGGAGTGAAAGCTGAAAAAAGTCATACAGTTGGTCTCCAGCAACAAAAACCAACACCAGTAAGTATACGCACAATACACTACAACACACACACACACACACACACACACACACACACACACACACACACACACACACACTCACACACACACACTCACTTGTGGGAGCCCAGGTGACTGCGGTGATAGTTTTTTCTGAAGCATCGTGAGAAGCTGGAAAACATTAAAATCATGATTATTATCTCTCTTTCTCATTATATCTCCAAAAAGATTTTAGGCTAAATTAGAGGATGTGCTGTGTGTTTGTGTGTGTGTGTGTGTGTGTGTGTGTGTGTGTGTGTGTAGTGTATTGTCCATATACAATATGGTAATGTCTGTAGAGAGTATCACTGAGTGTTAATGAGAGTAACGCTGAGTGTTAATGAGAGTAACGCTGAGTGTTAATGAGAGTAACGCTGAGTGTGAATGAGAGTAACTCTGAGTGTGAATGAGAGGAACGCTGAGTGTGAATGAGAGTAACTCTGAGTGTGAATGAGAGTAACTCTGAGTGTGAATGAGAGTAACTCTGAGTGTGAATGAGAGGAACGCTGAGTGTGAATGAGAGTAACTCTGAGTGTGAATGAGAGGAACGCTGAGTTTTAATGAGAGTAACGCTGAGTGTGAATGAGAGTAACTCTGAGTGTGAATGAGAGTAACTCTGAGTGTGAATGAGAGGAACGCTGAGTGTTAATGAGAGTAACTCTGAGTGTGAATGAGAGGAACGCTGAGTGTTAATGAGAGTAACTCTGAGTGTGAATGAGAGGAACGCTGAGTGTGAATGAGAGTAACGCTGAGTGTGAATGAGAGTAACTCTGAGTGTGAATGAGAGGAACGCTGAGTGTGAATGAGAGTAACGCTGAGTGTGAATGAGAGTAACTCTGAGTGTGAATGAGAGGAACGCTGAGTGTTAATGAGAGTAACTCTGAGTGTGAATGAGAGGAACGCTGAGTGTTAATGAGAGTAACTCTGAGTGTGAATGAGAGGAACGCTGAGTGTTAATGAGAGTAACTCTGAGTGTGAATGAGAGGAACGCTGAGTGTTAATGAGAGTAACTCTGAGTGTGAATGAGAGGAACGCTGAGTGTTAATGAGAGTAACGCTGAGTGTGAATGAGAGGAACGCTGAGTGTGAATGAGAGTAACGCTGAGTGTTAATGAGAGGAATGTTGTGTGTTGATGAGAGTAACGCTGAGTGTGAATGAGAGTAACGCTGAGTGTGAATGAGAGGAATGTTGTGTGTCAATGAGAGTAACGCTGAGTGTGAATGAGAGGAATGTTGTGTGTCAATGAGAGTAACGCTGAGTGTTAATGAGAGGAATGTTGTGTGTTGAGAGTAACGCTGAGTGTTAATGAGAGTAACACTGAGTGTCAATGGGAGTAACGCTGAGTGTTAATGAGAGGAATGTTGTGTGTTGAGAGTAACGTTGAGTGTTAATGAGAGGAATGTTGTGTGTTGAGAGTAACGCTGAGTGTTAATGAGAGTAACACTGAGTGTCCATGGGAGTAACGCTGAGTGTTAATGAGAGGAATGTTGTGTGTTGAGAGTAACGCTGAGTGTTAATGAGAGGAATGTTGTGTGTTGAGAGTAACGCTGAGTGTTAATGAGAGGAATGTTGTGTGTTGAGAGTAACGCTGAGTGTTAATGAGAGGAATGTTGTGTGTTGAGAGTAACGCTGAGTGTTAATGAGAGGAATGTTGTGTGTTGAGAGTAACGCTGAGTGTTAATGAGAGGAATGTTGTGTGTTGAGAGTAACGCTGAGTGTTAATGAGAGGAATGTTGTGTGTTGAGAGTAATGCTGAGTGTTAATGAGAGTAACGCTGAGTGTTAACGGGAGTAATGCTGAGTGTTAATGAGAGAATAACAGATATTAATGAGTGTACAATAAGAGTTAATGAGCAGTAAAATAAATATTGAATGTATAATGAGTGTGTGATGAATATTAATGAGCGTATAATATTATTTATGGGATTTGTATTATTATTATAATGAAACCCAAATACCTTACTGTTCACTTCATACTGTAGTGTATAACTACATAGTGTGTGTGTGTGTGTGTAGTGTGTAATGTATAGTGTCTGTGTGTGTGAGTAGTGTGTAGTATGTCTGTGCAGTGTGTGTGTGTGTGATTGTGTAGCGTATGTGCAGTGTGTATGTGTGTAGTGTAGTGTGTGTGTGTGTGTAGTTTAGTGTGTGTGTGTGTATGTATGTGTGGGGGTATATGTGTCTCTGTGTGTGTGTGTAGTGTAGTCTGTGTGTGTGTGTGTGTAGTTTAGTGTGTGTGTGTGTGTGTGTAGTGTGTGTGTGTGGGTATATGTGTCTGTGTGTGTGTGTGTAGTGTAGTGTGTATGTGTGTGTGCGTGTAGTGTAGTCTGTGTGTGTGTGTGTGTGCTTGTGTGTGTGCGTGTAGTGTAGTCTGTGTGTGTGTAGTGTGTGTGTGTGTGTGTGTATGTTTGTGGGTGTGTAGTGTAGTCTGTGTGTGTGTAGTTTAGTGTGTGTGTGTGTGTGTGTAGTGTGTGTGTGTGGGTATATGTGTCTGTGTGTGTGTGTGTAGTGTAGTGTGTATGTGTGTGTGCGTGTAGTGTAGTCTGTGTGTGTGTGTGTGTGCTTGTGTGTGTGCGTGTAGTGTAGTCTGTGTGTGTGTAGTGTGTGTGTGTGTGTGTGTATGTTTGTGGGTGTGTAGTGTAGTCTGTGTGTGTGTGTGTGTCGTGTGTATGTGTGTGTGCGTGTGTATGTGTGTGAGTGTGTATAGTGTAGTGTAGTGTGTACTCCATATACTCACTGGTGTTAATTTCTGATGCTGTAGACAAAGATAAAAACAGGTGAGGTCACCGTATACATTGGATGTAAAAAGTTTACACACCCTGTTAAAATGCAGGTTCTTATCTATAACAAAGATAAATGATGTCAGAAGCTTTTCTACCTTCATTGTGAAATTATAAAGTATACAAATAAAGTGAAAAACAACCAGAAACATTTTTAGGGAAGACATAAAAAAAAAACAAAAAACCTTACAATAACCTGGTTGCATAAGTGTGTGTGTTGGGGGGGGGGGGGGGGTCTAGTCTGTGTATGTGTGTGTGTGTGTGGGGTGGGGGTCTAGTCTGTGTATGTGTGTGTGTGTGTGGGGGGTCTAGTCTGTGTGTGTGTGTGGGGGGGGGGGGTCTAGTCTGTGTGTGTGTAGTGTGTGTGGGGGTGTGTGTGTGTGTGTGGGGGGGTCTAGTCTGTGTATGTGTGTGTGTGGGGGGGGGTCTAGTCTGTGTGTGTGTGGGGGGGTTGTCTAGTCTGTGTGTGTGTAGTGTGTGTGGGTGTGTGTGTGGGGGGGGGGGGGTCTAGTCTGTGTGTGTGTGTAGTGTGTGTGTGTGTGTGGGGGGGGGGGGGTCTAGTCTGTGTGTGTGTGTGGGGGGAGGTCTAGTCTGTGTATGTGTGTGTGGGGGGGGGTCTAGTCTGTGTGTGTGTAGTGTGTGTGTGGGGGGGGTCTAGTCTGTGTGTGTGTGTAGTGTGTGTGTGTGGGGGGGGGGGTCTAGTCTGTGTGTGTGTGTAGTGTGTGTGTGGGGGGGGGTCTAGTCTGTGTGTGTGTGTAGTGTGTGTGGGTGTGTGTGTGGGGGGGGTCTAGTCTGTGTGTGTGTGTAGTGTGTGTGGGTGTGTGTGGGTGGGGGGTCTAGTCTGTGTGTGTGTGTAGTGTGTGTGTGTGTGGGGGGGTCTAGTCTGTGTGTGTGTGTAGTGTGTGTGTGTGTGGGGGGTCTAGTCTGTGTGTGTGTGTAGTGTGTGTGGGTGTGTGTGGGTGGGGGGTCTAGTCTGTGTGTGTGTGTAGTGTGTGTGTGTGTGGGGGGGGGTCTAGTCTGTGTGTGTGTAGTGTGTGTGTGTGTGGGGGGTCTAGTCTGTGTGTGTGTGTAGTGTGTGTGTGTGGGGGGGGTCTAGTCTGTGTGTGTGTGTAGTGTGTGTGTGTGTGGGGGGTCTAGTCTGTGTGTGTGTGTAGTGTGTGTGTGTGGGGGGGGTCTAGTCTGTGTGTGTGTGTAGTGTGTGTGTGTGTGTGGGGGGGTCTAGTCTGTGTGTGTGTGTAGTGTGTGTGTGTGTGGGGGGTCTAGTCTGTGTGTGTGTGTAGTGTGTGTGTGTGTGGGGGGGGGTCTAGTCTGTGTATGTGTGTGTGTGGGGGGGGGGTCTAGTCTGTGTGTGTGTGTAGTGTGTGTGGGTGTGTGTGTGTGTGGGGGGGGGTCTAGTCTGTGTGTGTGTGTAGTGTGTGTGTGTGTGGGGGGGTCTAGTCTGTGTGTGTGTGTAGTGTGTGTGTGTGGGGGGGGTCTAGTCTGTGTGTGTGTGTAGTGTGTGTGTGTGTGGGGGGGGTCTAGTCTGTGTGTGTGTGTAGTGTGTGTGTGTGTGTGGGGGGGGTCTAGTCTGTGTGTGTGTGTAGTGTGTGTGGGTGTGTGTGGGTGGGGGGTCTAGTCTGTGTGTGTGTGTAGTGTGTGTGTGTGTGGGGGGGGGTCTAGTCTGTGTGTGTGTGTAGTGTGTGTGTGTGTGGGGGGTCTAGTCTGTGTGTGTGTGTAGTGTGTGTGGGTGTGTGTGGGTGGGGGGTCTAGTCTGTGTGTGTGTGTAGTGTGTGTGTGTGTGGGGGGGGTCTAGTCTGTGTGTGTGTGTAGTGTGTGTGTGTGTGGGGGGTCTAGTCTGTGTGTGTGTGTAGTGTGTGTGTGTGGGGGGGGTCTAGTCTGTGTGTGTGTGTAGTGTGTGTGTGTGGGGGGTCTAGTCTGTGTGTGTGTGTAGTGTGTGTGTGTGGGGGGGGTCTAGTCTGTGTGTGTGTGTAGTGTGTGTGTGTGTGTGGGGGGGTCTAGTCTGTGTATGTGTGTGTGTGTGGGGGGGGTCTAGTCTGTGTGTGTGTGTAGTGTGTGTGTGTGTGTGGGGGGGTCTAGTCTGTGTGTGTGTGTAGTGTGTGTGTGGGGGGGGGGGGTCTAGTCTGTGTGTGTGTGTAGTGTGTGTGTGTGGGGGGGGTCTAGTCTGTGTGTGTGTGTAGTGTGTGTGTGTGTGTGTAGTGTGTGTGAGTGGGGGGGGGTCTAGTCTGTGTGTGTGTGTAGTGTGTGTGTGTGTGTAGTGTGTGTGAGTGGGGGGGGGTCTAGTCTGTGTGTGTGTGTAGTGTGTGTGTGTGGGGGGGGTCTAGTCTGTGTGTGTGTGTAGTGTGTGTGTGTGTGTGTGTGTGTGTAGTGTGTGTGAGTGTGTATAGTGTGACTGTTACTGACACACAATTATTCACATACAGTTAGCAAAGTAGCTCCACATAAGCCACAACTGGAAATGAGCAACCACGGTTTCGTTTATTCTTTCATCCCTGAAAAAGCTAAACACACACACACACACACACACACACACACACACACACACACTCTCTCTCTCTCTCTCTCTCTCTCTCTCTCTCTCTCTGCTTGTTCCTGCCATTAGCATTTAATTCAATAATAAAGTGCACACAGTGCCTGATGTTGAATACCCATCCCATCCCACCCCCAAAACAAAAAGTCCCAGAATGCCAAGCGGGTCAGAGTGATCTGGGGGGAAAATGCTTAGTCAGCGCTTCACTGTCTGCCAGCATCTGTTCAACACCAGCGAGAAGTGCACACTTCAGTGTTTATCCCTTGTTTTTGGTGCAGTGTGTGTTTTACTGGGTCATACATCATCGATCTGAACTGAGAGAGAGAGAGAGAGTACTGAAACTGAGAGTGTGTGTGTGTGTGTGTGTGTGTGCTATCAGTTTTTGGGTCAGTAACAGATTGGGAGTGAGTGACCTGCAGGCACTCCCACACAATCTAACACACACACACACAAGCACATATGCACACAAGTGCATACACACATGCACACAGGCACACACGCGCACACACACACACACACACACACACACACACACACACACACACACACACTTGACTCTCTCTCTCTCTCTTTATTCTCTAGCTCAAAATAAATCTGCATATATTAGCATAAATTAAATTACAGTTGAACTCATATCAGTGGGTGTAAATACTAATACGAATAATAATAATAATGAGCCTCATCAAAGCAATGACGAGTGTATGAATATTAACGAGTGCATATTGAATAATAATGAGTGTATAATGAATATTAATTAGGACGCAGCGGATAATGACGAGTGTATGAATATTAACGAGTGCATATTGAATAATAATGAGTGTATAATGAATATTAATTAGGACGCAGCGGATAATGACGAGTGTATGAATATTAACGAGTGCATATTGAACAATAATGAGTGTATAATGAATATTAATTAGGACGCAGCGGATAATGACGAGTGTATGAATATTAACGAGTGCATATTAAATAATAATGAGTGAATAATGAATATTAATTAGCACGCAGAGGATAATGACGAGTGTATGAATATTACTGAGTGCATATTGAATATTAACGAGTGTGCAATGGATATTAACGAGTGTATAATGAATATTAATTAGCATGCAATGGATAAGTGCATCATGAATATTAATGAGTTTATATTGAATATTAATGAGTTTGTGTTGAATATTAATGTCTGTATAATAACGCATGGGCGTAGAAGCCATTATACATGGGGACGACATGTTGTCGTACACCCTCCCCATTTCAATATCTAGGTTTTGAATGTGTGTTTTTATTTCCTGTCGTGATTCTGGAAAACGTCGCCATGGCGTCAAGAACGGCCGCAGCAGGTCAGTGTTGGTTACTTGTGCTACTGGAGTGGAAGCTGAAAATAAAAGTCAGGTCACTGTTTAAGTGTATAGTTTCCGACTGTAGTCCGTGTGTTAGCGTGAACAAAGTATTGGCACCCCCGTTGTACCCTGTACATCTATGGGCAGAGACCACCACAGCGTTCAGGCGTGGTTCTTAAAAGCACCCGAATCACTTTAACAAACCAAATTATTGTGGAAAATTTCCACACGAAAAGCTTTCACTCCTCTCATCATCAGTGGGTGCAGTCGCTATGGCAACTGGGTCAGCCCCTGACTCACCTCCATCCCATAATACCCCCCCCCCCCCAAACACACACGCACTCCTACCTCTGTCTGTCTCTCAGGTAATTAACTTCTCTGTAACTAATTTACCTGCACATTCTCACACCTGTCATGAGGGAAAAGCACTCTCTCAGGTGGGAGGAAACAAATTAGCCGGAATACTGCTTCACTCTGAATCATTACTGCAGCGGAACACAAATCACTTAGCTCAGAGATTTGATGGCTAACACGCTAAAACGCCTCAAGCGCATAAATAAGCGGAAGTAATGTAGCTGTTATTGATATGAATGGAGCTGTAATTAGCACTAGGAGCGGTAACTCCGCCTCCACTACAGCCTTAGCCAATCAAAATGTAACAGTGTGTAACAGTGTGTTGCACTTTATATATGTGCAGTTCAGACACATTAAAGTGCTCAGATCTCAGCTTTGGAGGGTGGTAGGACAAAAGTAAGTGCACCCCTGGGTTAGTCTTGACCTCCGTAACGCAGGGTGACACCAATAATTTAGTTTAGTTATAAATGTTTACCAAGGGATATATATATATATATACATATATGTATATGTATAGATAGATATATAATAGCTTCTTAGCATGTGTTGAGGTTAGCATGATGCAGTAATGAGCTGTAGATGAAAGTAAAGGAATGTCACTCACAATTTGACATGATCTTGCGCACGGGCCACACGCTGATGCCTTTCTCCTGTGTGCGAATGCTGGAAGAGAGTGTTGGTGAAGACCGAGTGCTGCTTTCTGATATCACTCTGCAATCCTATTAGATGTGAGACGCAGAGACCAGGAAAGATTAGCATTTCTGATTGGTGGATTCATACTCAAGCTATTCTTCACACACACACACACACACACACACACACTTATCAGTCCCAAGCACACTGTTTCAGTTACTTACTAACTCTCTCTCTCTCTCACTCACACACACCCCAAACACACCCCATACACCCCGCCCCCCCCCACACACACGCATGCACGTACATACACACACACACACACACACAGACACACGCATGCACGCACATACACACACACACACCCCAAACACACCCTATACACCCCCCCACACACACACTTATGAGTCCCAAACACACTGTTTCAGTTACTTACTAACTCTCTCTCTCTCTCTCTCTCTCTCTCTCTCATACACACACACACACCCCAAACACACCCTATACACCCCCCCACACACACACTTATGAGTCCCAAACACACTGTTTCAGTTACTTACTAACTCTCTCTCTCTCTCTCTCTCTCTCTCTCTCTCACACACACACACACACATGACTAGATATGAAGTCACTTTCTATTTCACTCACTTATGTGATTCATCTCTCTTTGTGTCTGTTTTTCCGTTTTTCTTGCTCTTTAAGTTTCACTTTCTCTCTTTCTCTCTCTCTCCATATCTGTCTCTCACTATCTCTCTGTGCCTTGCTCTTTCTGTCTGTCACTTTTTCACTCACTGTCTTTCTCTCTCTATCTCACTCCTTCTCGCTCTCTCCTTCTCGAACTCTGTGTGTGTCACTCTCTCTCTTTGCCTTACTCTTTCTATTCGTCCTCTCTCTCTCTCTCTCTCTCTCTCTCTCTCTCTCTCTCAGTGTTTACTGATGAGATGTTTCTGTCTTGTCAGCACTTTTGCCGCTCAGGACTCAGGAGAACATCATTAACCCGCCCGTAACGATTCCATTCGAGCGCTTCATTAAGAAAAGTCGTGAGTTACTCTCAGCCTTGATCACTCTCCAAGGACCCGTGACCTTTGACCGTCTGCTTTTCACCCAAAAAAGCAGTAATTTTGTGTGTGTGTGTGTGTGTGTGTGTGTGTGTGGAGGTGGGGGAACGCTTCTGGGGCAAAAAAATCAACCTTCTCAGATTTTCACCAAATTCACACCGTGCATTGGGGAGGTCAAGACTAACCCAGGGGTGCAATTACTTTCTTCCGACCACACTCCAAAGCTGAGATCTCAGCCGAAAATCCAAAAATATAACATTACCGTTAGTATCGTTAACCAGCTTTAGCTGGCTACATGCTAGCTGACCTATAGGATAGCGTACTCGTTTATAGAAATAGTTACATTTCTGTCATATATCCATTTGATAGCATGGATACTAGCCGTGGATTAGCTTAGCTTTCTGTTTAGCTCATTTTAAACAAAAACATCACTAATCAGCTTTAGCAGCTAGCATCAGCCAAGTGTGTGTTAGCATAAAAGATGCTGTTTTATTGTTTCCGGACGTGAGGTACTAGTTGTGTGTGTGTATGTGTAGATGATTGCTATGGATTGCCTTTTATTATACTTAATTTTTTTTTAATATATATGTAGATTAGCGAAAAACTATTTTCGCTAACTGATTAGCATGACGATTTGACTGTGTGTGAGTGTCTACCCGTGCGTACTGCGTCTAGGCGACGTACAAACATTAATCAGAGTCCAGATCGATGTAAACAGTGATGCAGCATCTCCATAAACACCAGGACTTTTTAATTACAGCTGTGTCATTTGCATCTTTAACCGACGTCGGCTGTCGACGCAGCAGCTGTCGCACAGACGGCTGCTGAAGAGGAAGAAGAAGAAGAAGAAGAAGAAGAAATCGTGTGCGTGTTTGTGTGTTTATTACAGCGCTACATCATCACACAAGCTTTCCTTATTAATTATGGAGCGAAATGCCGAAAACAAGCATTTATTATTTAGAGAGAATTACCTGCAGGGATTCGGCGCCGCTTTCTAATTCCAAATAAATACAACAGCGTGGAAACTCATCATGTGTGTGCGTGTGTGAGACAAATAATGTGATTATTGCTAACTAACCAGAAAAAGGCACAGCCACACACACACACACACACACACACACAGACACACACACTTAAAGTTTGAATTAATTTCCTCTTAACACTAAACGGCTCGTTGATATCTAATCTAATAAACAAAGAACGAGAACGTTTATGAGAAATGCCCGATCAGCTAACGAAGACAGATGACACACACACACACACACACACCAGACTCCTGTCTGCTACATGCTAACTTAGGTTAATACTACAAGTTCTACTTGTAAAAAATAAATGGACAAACATAACTACCACTATGGAACTAGCCAAACACTAGTAAACACTAGCAAACACTGGCCAAACGCTAGCACACTAGCCAAACACTAGCAAAAACTAGCAAACACTAGTAAACACTAGCCAAACACTAGCAAAAACTAGCAAACACTAATAAACGCTAGCAAACACTCGCACACACTAGCAAACATAAGAAAACACTAGCAAACACTCGCTAAACACTAGCAAAAACTACCAAACACTAGTAAACACTAGCCAAACACTCGCACACACCAGCAAACACAAGAAAACGCTAGCAAACACTCGCACACACTAGCAAACATAAGAAAACGCTAGCAAACACTCACACACACTAGCAAACATAAGAAAACACTAGCAAACACTCGCTAAACACTAGCAAAAACTAGCAAACACTAGTAAACACTAGCCAAACACTCGCACACACCAGCAAACACAAAAAAACACTAGCAAACAAACGCTAAACACTAGCAAACACTAGCACACACTAGCAAACACTAGCCAAACACTAGCCAAACACTAGCCAAACACTAGTTAAACTCTAGCAAACACTAGCCAAACACTAGCTAAACACTAGCCAAACACTAGCCAAACACTAGCACACACTAGCCAAGCTCTAGCAAACACTAGCCAAACACTAGCCAAACACTAGCACACACTAGCCAAACACTAGCCAAACACTAGCACACACTAGCCAAACACTAGCCACACACTAGCCAAACACTAGACAACCACTAGCCAAACACTAGACAACTACTAGCCAAACACTAGCCACACACTAGCCACACACTAGCACACACTAGCCAACCACTAGCCAAACACTAGCACACACTAGCCAAACACTAGACAAACACTAGACAACCACTAGCCAAACACTAGCAAACATTAGCCACATACTAGCCACACACTACACAACCCCTAGCCAAACACTAGCACACACTAGCCACACACTAGCCACACACTAGCACACACTAGCCAAACACTAGCCACACACTAGCCAAACACTAGCACACACTAGCCAAACACTAGACAAACACTAGACAACCACTAGCCAAACACTAGCAAACATTAGCCACATACTAGCCACACACTACACAACCCCTAGCCAAACACTAGCACACACTAGCCACACACTAGCACACACTAGCCAAACACTAGCCACACACTAGCCAAACACTAGCTAAACACTAGCCACACACTAGCCAAACACTAGCCACACACTAGCCAAACACTAGCTAAACACTAGCCACACACTAGCCAAACACTAGCTAAACACTAGCCAAACACTAGCTAAACACTAGCCACACACTAGCCAAACACTAGCTAAACACTAGCCACACACTAGCCAAACACTAGCCACACACTAGCCAAACACTAGCTAAACACTAGCCAAACACTAGCAAAAAGGGGTAGCTAGCTAGCAAACTAGCACATTGGCAGTGATGGAAGAGTAGTACAGATAAATGATAATACTGAATACTCAGGTAAAATATCGTTGTCGTTGATTGAAACAGTGCAACATTTTACTCGTGATTAAATATTTTGTTGAAAAAATAGTGCACTTACATATAAACAGTTATTTATATACATATATATTGTTTCAATTTTTGAACGCAAATGGGAGCACTATTAGGGAAAAACACATTTCCAAGCATTAAACAATTTATATAAATATACATATATAAATATATATATATATATATTTATATATTTCTTTGATATTCTTAATAACCTAAACATCTGCTCTGGGTTTAGTTGTTTTTCCTCCAGTGTCATGTTTGTTATACAATACTTCTGCGTGTTTGTGACCACGTGAACATAAACGTGACCACCAGGGGGCATAAAATCAAACACAAAATGAAAGCAGTGGATCGATCTGGCTTCCAAATCACAGATACAGCGTTATCGGGTAATAAAGTCCGGAGGAGAGGAGACACTGAACACCCGTTGTTATTGTACATGAAATATGAAGTAATATTCAGCCGCAGCACACACATCAAAACTTCTGTCTTAAATATTTGTCTTGTTTCTCTGGAAACTGCGACTCTGATGACGCGAGTTCTCAATCCTTTTCTCTCATTCTCTCTCTCTTTCTGGATGCTTTGAACTCATTACAGCACCGGGTTTGCTGTCAGAGAGAACATCTGGTCCCTTTAAGCGCAACTCCTGCTTAAAGTCGGGTCCAAGCGCTCGAGTTCATTTCCGCCTTGGACTTCATGGGGTCTCCCAGCCACGCACTGAGCAGAATACGAGATTCGATCATGATGATGCAAGTGTTGGAAAGTCAAAGATCTGGACTGTAAAGAGAAAAAAATAAAAACGAGAACTCGTGAATTTCGCGTTGAGTAAAAAAACAAACAAACAAAAAAAAAAACAAGAGCTTTCACAGTTCTGCCTTTTCAGTATAAAACATTAAAGTGAAAGCGGACCGTATTCTATATTTTATTATTTCTTTTGGTATTGTAATACGAGTTCTTCTAAATTCCCTTTCAGAGGTCTGCGCTGTGCTTTTAAACGAGTCTAAGCCCATTCATTTCTTCTTAATGAACAAACAATGTCAGAAACATTCACTAACAAAACATCACAAGGACCTGACACGTTTTTCTAAAATAGAACATTTTCTAAAATAGAACACATTTTCTAATATAGAACATGTTTTTCTAGAATAGAACACGTTTTTCAAAAATAGAACACGTTTTTCTAGAATAGAACACGTTTTTCAAAAATAGAACACGTTTTTCTAGAATAGAACACATTTTTCTAGAATAGAAGACGTTTTTCTAAAATAGAACACGTTTTTCCAGAATAGAACACGTTTTCCTACAATATAACACCTTTTCTAAAGTAGAACACTTTTTTACTAGAATAGAACACATTTGTCAAAAATAGAACACGTTTTTCAAAAATAGAACACGTTTTTCTAGAATAGAACACGTTTTCCTACAATAGAACAGCTTTTACTAGAATAGAACACCTTTTCTAAAATAGAACACGTTTTTCTAGAACACGTTTTTCTAGAATAGAACACGCTTTTCTAAAATATAACGTTTTTCTAAAATAGAACACGTTTTTCTAGAACACGTTTTTTCTAAAATACAACACGTTTTTCTAGAACACGTTTTTCTAAAATATAACACGTTTTTCTAAAATATAACACTTTTCTAAAATAGAACACGTTTTTCTAAAATAGAACACGTTTTTCTAAAATGTAACGTTTTTCTAAAATAGAACACGTTTTTCTAAAATGTAACATGTTTTTCTAGAATAAAACACGTTTTTCTAAAATAGAACACATTTTCCTAAAATATAACACGTTTTTCTAGAAAAGAACACGTTTTTAAAAAATAGAACACATTTTTCAGAAATAGAAGACATTTTTCTATAATGTAACACGTCTTTCTAGAATAGAACACGTTTTTCAAAAATAGAACATGTTTTTCAGAAATAGAACACATTTTTCTATAATGTAACACGTTTTTCTAGAATAGAACACGTTTTTCTAAAATAGAACATGTTTTTCTAGAATAGAACACGTTTTTCTAGAATAGAACACGTTTTTCAGAAATAGAACACATTTTTCTATAATGTAACACGTTTTTCTAGAATAGAACACGTTTTTCTAAAATATAACACGTTTTTCTAAAATATAACACGTTTTTCTAGAATAGAACACTTTTCTAGAATAGAACACGTTTTTCTAAAATAGAACACGTTTTTCTAAAATAGAACCCCTTTCTAGAATAGAACACGTTTTTTTTCTAAAATAGAAGACATTTTCCTAAAATATAACACGTTTTTCTAGAATAGAAGATTTTTTAAAAAATAGAACACGTTTTTCAGAAATAGAACACGTTTTTCTATAATGTAACACGTTTTTCTAGAATAGAACACGTTTTTCTAAAATAGAACACGTTTTTCTAAAATATAACACGTTTTTCTAGAATAGAACACGTTTTCCTAAAATAGAACCCCTTTCTAGAATAGAACACGTTTTTCTAAAATAGAACACGTTTTTCTAGAATAGAACACGTCCCCCCCAGGAATCTGTTCGCTTGCTAGTCATAACTTCCTGTAATGAATTTAGCTTCACTAGCTTAGTTAGCAGAACGGAATTTTCTCTCCTCCAGAAGGGTTCTCCGTTCTCAGGTTCTCAGGACTTCCCTCGGCTACAGCGCTGTTCTACAGAGTGCAGGTTCTCGACTGCTTGCGATTGGTCAGAGGTTCTGTTTGATGGCGTCACCGTGTTTCGCGTTTAAGTTTGACGGCTTTTCGGAAATGTTCCAAGCGTTTGGATGGAATTGTTTTTGTGTTTTTTTGTAAACGCTCCCACGTTATGGAGGCAAGTGCATTGTGGGTAAAACTGTTGCTGAGAATCTTGGTGTGACGGCAGGAATCTGCGCTAATGAGGCGGGTTAACGAGGCGAGTTAATGAGGCAGAGAGAGCGGACAGGTGGCTCCCCGCTCACGACGGGAACGCAAGATGATGAAGAAAGGCAGAGAATCTCTCTCTCTCTCGTTCTCTCTCATCTTTTTCTACATTCCTCTCTCCTACATGGTATCCTTCTATTTTTTTTCACCTCCAGCATCCTCTTATTCTTTATCTCTCATTTTTCTATTTCTCATTCCTCTTTTGCCCCCGCCCCCCGCCCCCCGATCTCTTTCAGTGACCACATGAGAATGGTTTCAGTCTATTGATGATCATCCCTTCTCTCTCACACACACTTTTCATCATTCTTCTATCTATGATCCCTAAGCAATACTGACAGGGTGTGTATGTGTGTGTGTGTGTGTGAGAGAGAGAGAGAGCGAGAGCGAGAGAGTGATAAACAATATCTCTCAGTAATAAACTTCCTTTTTTATCCTGATTGTTTTCTTACTTCACCGTGTCACTGATTCTCACATTGAAACACTGCATAGGGTGCCAATATTTTTGAAAAAAGTCAATGTGCTCAGGTTTTTGTCTCTAAGATGGTGATGGCAAATAATCACACACACACACACACACACATACAAACACACATCACCCACCTACCCACACACACACACACACACACACACACACACACACACACACAAACACACAAATTAATTATTGTAAACAGATGGATAAAACAAAACAAAATGCGACGGAGAAATCGATAACGAAGAGGTCGGGCCACACACACACACACACACGCACACGCGCACACACACACACACACACACACACACACACACACACACACAAATCAATCAAGAAATAAATAAAGCAGTGTGTTTGTATTAGATGGTGTGGAAATGCAGCGAGTGGCGTCACGTTTCAGATCCACACGTGAAATTGGATGATTTTGTTTCTTATTTTTCAAAGTAATTGATTTTTTTGTTTTTTAAAGCCACTCGACCCCCAGAGAAGCACAACGGAGCCTTCACAAGGCCACACACAGATCAAATCTTACAGAAAAAACATGGATGGATGTGTGTGTGTGTGTGTGTGTGTGTGTGGTTTTGAATTTACACTCCCACTTACGGGAAACGGAGATTTAATTGATTTTGTGTGTGTGTGTGTGTGTGTGTGCACGTAAAGACCAAACAAAGCCTTTAATAAAACCAATAATATCCTCACAGAGAGAAAAAGAGAGAGAGGCCGAGAGCGATTTACAGCTGAGTGCAAAAGTTTGTACCCCCACAGTGATTTCAGTGAGAGAAATAGATGTGTAGGGCTATTTTTTAAATATTCTCCATGGAAAAAAAAGTCGAATTCCACGAAGGTAAAAATGAAATGTGTGCGAATACTTCAACACGACGAGGCCAAAGTTGAATATTTTCCTATAACAGCATGTCATGATTTTTAGTTGAAACTCGTTTTAGCATCGGCTGTCAGGTAGGAGCTGTAACCGCTCTTCCTTGTTGTTTACACCTTGCTAGATTAGAGCTAACTCAGATATTCATATTCGGTTTCGCTCGGGAGTCGCTCATTCACGCTGTTAGACTTTGTTTTGCTAATTAAAGAGGTGTGCTCAGCTGTGAAGCACTCGCACCTCAGGACGGGAGAACTAGGAAACGCTGAGGTAGAAGCGTCAGCCTTCGTCCACCGAGCAAGGACACAGACGAGACACCACTCGCGCTGCTAAGTAGCACTTTCACTCTTTTCCTCCTGCTGTTTACTTGTTTACACACTAACGTGTGTCATCAGTATATCCCTGTTATTTACCACAGGTGCAGGCCACGGCACACTGCTAGAAAAGTACAGAATTTAGACAACCTACAGTACACTCTCTCTGCACATGAGAATGCAGACTCCTTCTCATTCTCACAGGGGCTATGGAACTGCCGACAAGTTTCTGTCTGACATCTCAGACTGGGTGAGGGAACACCGCCTTAAGATCTGAGCTTCTCGTCATCCCAACCTGCCCCTCAATCAACCACGACCTCGCCGTACATCTCGGCTAAACCGGGACAGCCAGGAAGCTTGGGGTGACGTTTGATGACAGCTTGACCTTCACAGACCACATTTCAACACCTGCATGATCCTGTAGGTTCATTCTGTACAACATCAAGAAAATCAGACCCTACCTCACCAGACAGGCTACACAGATACTCGTCCAGGCTCTTATCGTATATCAAAACTGGTCTACTGCAACGCACTACTCTCGGACCTCCCAGCCAGCTCCATCAAACCCCTTCAGATGATTCAGAATGCAGCAGCACGCCTCATTTTCAACCTCATGTCACACCCCTCTTCATCTCTCTCCACCGGCTTCCTGTAGCCGCCCGCATCAAATTCACGGCCTTGATGCTCACGTACAAGACCTTGCCTGGATCAGCGCCCCCATACCTCAACTCTCTCCTGAAGGCTTACGTTCCCTCGCGCAACCTGCGATCAATCAACGACCGACGCTAACCGAGTAGTGCCTACTCGGCGTGGCTCAAGATCCCTTTCCAGAACATTCACACTAACTGTCCCTCAGTGGTGGAATGAACTTCCAACCTCAATCCGGACCGCAGAATCTCTCACCGTCTTCAAAATACAGCTAAAGACCCGTGAACACCTAACTAACCCCCTATTATTTAAAAAATAATAATAACAGCTGTAACTCCTGTTACAGTAACGTCCGGAAGATGTCTGAAAATGTTACAGCTTTACCTCCGGCTGTTACAAAGCGCTGACACTGGAGACTCCTTCCGTGCACGCTACGCAAAACAAGCCAACTTCACCGTAACAAAGATTCAATAAATAAACAAATCGGTTTATTATTAGCGGAGCGTCCGACGTACGAGTCCCTGTGAAGTAGATGTTACTATAGAAACGCTAGCGTATTGACATAAACCTGTGATTTGCGGCTGTGCTACCGCTGTTATTCTAGAAAACGAATCAACGCCTTCCTGGTGACCAATCAGAATGCAGAAGTTTTCCTGAGTTTCGTGGGTTGGTGTAGAATTTATTTCTCTGCTATTTCCTCGGTGTGTGTTCAGGATTTACAGAGAGACCCGAGAAACGCTCAGTATTAGTGACACACAGCTCTCTCTCTCTCACACACACACACACACACTAATAAACTCCATCATATCCCATCGTCTGGGATTCTGAACCGGTGGCATTAAGCGAGAGATGAAGTTTGGTCGCAGCGACACCAGACTCCATATTCCGTTATTTCCATCGCAATAACAACATTGAAAAGAGGAATGTGGAGCAAGCGCAGCTGGAATCGGCTTTACCGCTCGTCTCAGCAGGATCATCTCGGCTCTCTGACAGCGTTCGGGGAGAAACTTTTCCACAACACTTCTACACCGACATTTCAAGAAAACCAACTTTAAATCACGGCCATCAGATTCTAGTTCACAGCGAGCTAACTCATCCGACTTGGAGGAACTTCCTGAGCATGTTCCCCCTCACTTCCTCTCAGCTAGTTTGCTCGTGTAGTATAATAATAAATGCAACTCTAGGAATTTAAAGCCCTTTGAAGAAGGTTGAGATCCACTGGAGGAAACTGATATCACACACGTACGAATAATACCCTTTCGGTTATTAAACGTGATGTTATTACTATGTGCGTGGTTTAATATCGGTACAAGTTCGTCGCCAGACCGTGAAGCGTTAACGTCTCCTGAGGGAACCGTAGAACACGAACGCGTCGACGTTACTGTTATGTGATGGTTTCTTTGTGTACGACTCCCTCAGGCGCGGTCTCCTTGAAAGGCTCCGGCGTATTTCTGCTCATAAGCGTGACGTTTAACAGCGCAGCGTCCCTGAAGACGGTCCGTTTACTGCGCACCGATGCACATCTGGATCTATAATGAGTCAGAATGGACGCGCTGGTGTACGAAACCTCGGCGGGGAAAATCAATCTATTGTAAACACATGCAGGGTCAAGTGTGTCTGATACACTGATATTAATGTAATGTGTGTGTGTGTGTGTGTGTGTGTGTGTGTGTGATTTTCACCTTCTAGACTATAATCTTAAAGAATATGACTCAGAATTCCAATCACGTTTCTGTGCAGTTTAATTTTATTAAAACCCTAGTTACCAAATCCGTGACAAAAAAAAATGGCTGAACGTTCGACGATGAATTCAAGAAGGAAAGAGAAAAAAAAAGACAGTTAAAATGTATAATCATCAAAATAGAATAAAACATTGTGGAACAGGTGCATTCTGCCCCTCCCCCAACCTCCCCTCGGCCACCCTCGATTATTGCTCACCCTTTATTAACATTTCCAGGTGTGTCCATACAAATAAACAAGAAAACCGACACACACACACAAAATAAACAGAGAAAAATATTCCAGTCATGAAACTTCTCATGACGTCCAAGAATTTCTGTCTCGCAGCCTTCAAGTCTCTCAGCGTTCCTTTCCAAAACAAATGTCACCCCCCCCCCACCACAAAAAAAAAAAAAAAAAATCTATTGTAAAAAAAATCCATAGCATTTAGTTGCACAAAGCTGCAGAAACTTCAAACTCGTGTGTATTCGCTGTATTGACTTTCGGAGTTCTTTTCTGTGGGATTAACTTGATTTAAAGGATCTGGGAACAGGCACACTTCGGCTTGTAGTCTCGCTCGCTTTAAATAAAAGAAATGGATTTCAGAAAAAGAAAATAAATAAATAAACAAATAAATAAATAAATAAATAAACAAACACAAATTGTCTGTAGTTATCGGTTTGTATCACAGGAGTTGATAATAGAGTTAAAAAGTTGTAGAGTTGGTTCAGTCGCCAAACTGCTTGGGAATCCGATCACAAATTCCTACAAACACGAACAAATGGATCGGGCCGATGTGACCGGATTCATGCAAATTTATGCAAATGAAGTCGGAAGAAATCAGAAAACCCTAACCCCAACTCATAAACCTAACCCCTAGCCCTATCCGCTGACCCTTACACCAACCCTTAAACCTAACCCTTAACCCCAACCCCTAACTTCTAAACCTTACTCCAACCCCTAAACCCTAAACCTAACCACTAACCCCAACCCTATCTGCTAACCCCTGAACCTAACCCCAACACTTAACCCAAACCCCTAAACCTAACCCCAATCCCTAACCGTAATTGCGAACGCTTACCCCAAACCTTAACCCAAACCCCTAAACCTAACCCCAATCCCTAACCCTAACTGCGAACCCTTACCCCAACCCTTAACCCAAACCCCTAAACCCAAACCCCTAAACCCAATCCCTAACCCTAACTGCGAACGCTTACCCCAAACCTTAACCCAAACCCCTAAACCTAACCCCAATCCCTAACCCTAACTGCGAACCCTTACCCCAACCCTTAACCCAAACCCCTAAATCTAACCCCAATCCCTAACCCTAACTGCGAACGCTTACCCCAAACCTTAACCCAAACCCCTAAACCTAACCCCAATCCCTAACCCTAACTGCGAACCCTTACCCCAACCCTTAACCCAAATCCCTAAATCTAACCCCAATCCCTAACCCTAACTGCGAACGCTTACCCCAAACCTTAACCCAAACCCCTAAACCTAACCCCAATCCCTAACCCTAACTGCTAACCCTTACCCCAACACTTAACCCAAACCCCTAAACCCAAACCCCTAAACCCAATCCCTAACCCTAACTGCGAACGCTTACCCCAAACCTTAACCCAAACCCCTAAACCTAACCCCAATCCCTAACCCTAACTGCGAACGCTTACCCCAAACCTTAACCCAAACCCCTAAACCCAAACCCCTAAACCCAATCCCTAACCCTAACTCTTAACCCTATCCGCTAACTCTAAACCTGACCCCTAACCCTAACCCCAATCCCTAACCCTAACTGCGAACCCTTACCCCAACCCTTAACCCAAACCCCTAAACCTAACCCCAATCCCTAACCCTAACTGCGAACCCTTACCCCAACCCTTAACCCAAACCCCTAAATCTAACCCCAATCCCTAACCCTAACTGCGAACGCTTACCCCAAACCTTAACCCAAACCCCTAAACCTAACCCCAATCCCTAACCCTAACTGCTAACCCTTACCCCAACACTTAACCCAAACCCCTAAACCCAAACCCCTAAACCCAATCCCTAACCCTAACTGCGAACGCTTACCCCAAACCTTAACCCAAACCCCTAAACCTAACCCCAATCGCTAACCCTAACTGCGAACGCTTACCCCAAACCTTAACCCAAACCCCTAAACCTAACCCCAACCCCTAACCCCAACTCTTAACCCTATCCGCTAACTCTAAACCTGACCCCTAACCCTAACAAATTAGCCCCCAACAAATACAATTATTTACAATGACTCTTTTTACTACAATTAGCTCTTTTAGGGAAAATCCCAAGCATTTCACCAGATGGCAAATTTCCAAGAAAATAATTATGTAAAAGATTTTTTAAAAAATCAGATGACGTACATAAATAATATACAATAAAAACGTCTGCACTGCATGCAAGTCATATAAATGACCTGACTGTAACAATCACACGTGAAAATAAACGAATCGTGAAGAAATCACATGACAAATTGTGTGTGAAAGTGTGTGAAAGCACTTGTGAAAGGTGATTATGAGCACGTTCAGGTGACTTTTCTGTTCTCATTCGAAAAATTTATACAAATTCCCTGTACTTCCTTACCCCTCGATCAAAATAGTAAAACTAATGAAGCTGATGTAATCATTTTAACTTCCTGTCATGTAGTGAGGACGCTCTGTGCAGGTCGGACACGCTGACCTGTATTCCTGAGTTTAGTGTTATTATATTATATTGTATTATATTATATTATTTTATTATATTAGTCATTTAAATAATATTCTGAGCTTCCTATCAGCTCTTTTCCACAAAGCAGCTCTCGCGGGCGTCAGAAAAGCCGAGGCGTATCTCGGCGTGGCAGCAGCGACTCGGGTTAACGCATGCATGTCTTTACTCATGGCTGATAATCTTCTTCCGTTCTCTCAGTGCGCTCTCATCATGTGGGAGGTCTTAGCTCCTCCATCAGCTCTGAAAAAAGCACTGCCAGGAAGCACGTAATGGCTTCCTCAGAAATGTTCCAGTCAGCTCACGGCTCAGAGAGAAGCAGAGACAGACAGGAAATGGTCACTAAACCCCATCACACACCAACCCTCACCATTAAACCCCAACACACACCAACCCTCACCATTAAACCCCAACACACACCAACTCTCACCATTAAACCCCAACACACACCAACCCTCACCATTAAACCCCAACACACACCAGCCCTCACCATTAAACCCCAATACACACCAACCCCCCACACCATTAAACCCCAACACACACCAATACTCACCATTAAACCCCAACACACACCAACCCTCACCATTAAACCCCAACAGACACCAACCCCACACACCATTAAACCCCAACACACACCAACCCTCACCATTAAACCCCAACACACACCAACCCTCACCATTAAACCCCAACACACACCAACCCTCACCATTAAACCCCAACACACACCAACCCTACACACCATTAAACCCCAACACACACCAACCCTCACCATTAAACCCCAACACACACGAACCCTCACCATTAAACCCCAACACACACCAACCCTCACCATTAAACCCCAACACACTCCAACCCTCACCATTAAACCCCAACACACACCAACCCCACACACCATTAAACCCCAACACACACTAACGCTCACTATTAAACCCCAACACACACTAACGCTCACCATTAAACCCCAACACACACCAACCCTCACCATTAAACCCCAACACACACTAACGCTCACCATTAAACCCCAACACACACCAACCCCACACACCATTAAACCCCAACACACACCAACCCCACATACCATTAAACCCCAACACACACCAACCCCACACACCATTAAACCCCAATACACACCAACCCTCACCATTAAACCCCAATACACACCAACCCTCACCATTAAACCCCAATACACACCAACCTTCACCATTAAACCCCAACAGACACCAACCCCACACACCATTAAACCCCAACACACACCAACCCTCACCATTAAACCCCAACACACACCAACCCTCACCATTAAACCCCAACACACACGAACCCTCACCATTAAACCCCAACACACACCAACCCTCACCATTAAACCCCAACACACACCAACCCTCAACATTAAACCCCAATACACACCAACCCCCCACACCATTAAACCCCAACACACACCAATACTCACCATTAAACCCCAACACACACCAACCCTCACCATTAAACCCCAACACACACCAACCCTCACCATTAAACCCCAACACACACCAACCCTCACCATTAAACCCCAACACACACCAACCCTCACCATTAAACCCCAACACACACGAACCCTACACACCATTAAACCCCAGCACACACCAACCCTCACCATTAAACCCCAGCACACACCAACCCTCACCATTAAACCCCAATAAACACCAACCCCACACACCATTAAACCCCAACACACACCAACCCTCACCATTAAACCCCAGCACACACCAACCCTCACCATTAAACCCCAATAAACACCAACCCCACACACCATTAAACCCCAACACACACCAACCCTCACCATTAAACCCCAATAAACACCAACCCCACACACCATTAAACCCCAACACAAACCAACCCTACACACCATTAAACCCCAGCACACACCAACCCTCACCATTAAACCCCAACACACACCAACCCTCACCATTAAACCCCAGCACACACCAACCCTCACCATTAAACCCCAACACACACCAACCCTCACCATTAAACCCCAACACACACCAACCCTCACCATTAAACCCCAACACACACCAATACTCACCATTAAACCCCAACACACACCAACCCTCACCATTAAACCCCAACACACACCAACCCTCACCATTAAACCCCAACACACACCAATACTCACCATTAAACCCCAACACACACCAACCCTCACCATTAAACCCCAACACACACGAACCCTCACCATTAAACCCCAACACACACCAACCCTCACCATTAAACCCCAACACACTCCAACCCTCACCATTAAACCCCAACACACACCAACCCCACACACCATTAAACCCCAACACACACTAACGCTCACTATTAAACCCCAACACACACTAACGCTCACCATTAAACCCCAACACACACCAACCCTCACCATTAAACCCCAACACACACTAACGCTCACCATTAAACCCCAACACACACCAACCCCACACACCATTAAACCCCAACACACACCAACCCCACATACCATTAAACCCCAACACACACCAACCCCACACACCATTAAACCCCAATACACACCAACCCTCACCATTAAACCCCAATACACACCAACCCTCACCATTAAACCCCAATACACACCAACCTTCACCATTAAACCCCAACAGACACCAACCCCACACACCATTAAACCCCAACACACACCAACCCTCACCATTAAACCCCAACACACACCAACCCTCACCATTAAACCCCAACACACACGAACCCTCACCATTAAACCCCAACACACACCAACCCTCACCATTAAACCCCAACACACACCAACCCTCAACATTAAACCCCAATACACACCAACCCCCCACACCATTAAACCCCAACACACACCAATACTCACCATTAAACCCCAACACACACCAACCCTCACCATTAAACCCCAACACACACCAACCCTCACCATTAAACCCCAACACACACCAACCCTCACCATTAAACCCCAACACACACCAACCCTCACCATTAAACCCCAACACACACGAACCCTACACACCATTAAACCCCAGCACACACCAACCCTCACCATTAAACCCCAGCACACACCAACCCTCACCATTAAACCCCAATAAACACCAACCCCACACACCATTAAACCCCAACACACACCAACCCTCACCATTAAACCCCAGCACACACCAACCCTCACCATTAAACCCCAATAAACACCAACCCCACACACCATTAAACCCCAACACACACCAACCCTCACCATTAAACCCCAATAAACACCAACCCCACACACCATTAAACCCCAACACAAACCAACCCTACACACCATTAAACCCCAGCACACACCAACCCTCACCATTAAACCCCAACACACACCAACCCTCACCATTAAACCCCAGCACACACCAACCCTCACCATTAAACCCCAACACACACCAACCCTCACCATTAAACCCCAACACACACCAACCCTCACCATTAAACCCCAACACACACCAATACTCACCATTAAACCCCAACACACACCAACCCTCACCATTAAACCCCAACACACACCAACCCTCACCATTAAACCCCAACATACTCCAAGCTTAACCATTAAAACATTTCCTCTCAGTATTAATCATATTTGCAGTGTAGTTTTATTTTGATGATCTAATGGACACGTTTTTGCTGGATGGGTTTGTGGCGTTTTTACACACCTCTGTGTTCCCCATGCAGTAACGTTAAAGTCCGGTAGCAGTCATCTTCAGCGTCCTGTTTGGGTTTTTTCCCTCATCATCCCCAGATGTTGTGACATCTGTAGAGTTAAGCATATACTGTATTTAATTTAAAGCACGTTTAAAGATTTCACCACGCCTGACTGAGGAAGGAACAGCAGCAGCCGCCGATCAGTCAGTCTGATTACACGCTTTATTATCCAGCGCTTCTGCTCCGACTCACACGTTTAGCTTTCTAAAGCCGGCCAGGTGGAAAATACAGACATCTAACGTACGTCGGGCTTTTTTCTTTTTTTTTTAATCACACTGCCGCTGATTTAATTTTAGCCGAAGGAATAAAAATAATATGGAGGAAGAGCTAACACAGTGGCTTTGAGTTGAGAATGAGGATTTTATTCTCCTGAGTCAGACAGAGAGAGAGAGAGTACTGTAGTGAAAGAAAGAGTGAAATAAGGACTGAAAGAATACGACAGAACTTTCCAAAGTGCGAGTGCAAAAGTATGTACACCCTCGGAACAAAATAACGTCACGTACCACCATCCTCAAATCCGTTTTTCTGTTCGAAAACAGTTTTGGTATCCTATTGTCGTCCACGTTAACGTTTTCCACCGCGATACCGTGGGGGCACAAACTTTTGCACTCTGAATTTTGTCACTAAACGACTCGGAAGCACGGATCACCTACACTATCGTCCCGGTGTTTTGAAATACCGCATGCTTCATTGCTCCTGTTTACATTTATAAACAGGATTTTTCTGCTATGTTTTAGTTTTTATTTTATAATAATAAAAGATGCGCCCACAGTGCATTCTGGGTAAACAAACAAACAACAACCCCAAAACAACTGCGCTCCTGCAATCTCACTGGTGCAGGAATAGAGGTTTGAAGTGGACGATCGCGTTCTAAAAACAGAACTGGAGCACGGATGAGACTTGAGAGAAGACACACATGAGGTGAAGGGTTTTAAAAGGTTTTAATCTTCTTCTCCCCCCCCCCCCCCTGCTGCTAACATAGCGCTAATAGCATTAGCAGTGATCTGGGCTAGTGGTTAGCGTTATTTCTCAGCGCTGATTGACGTAAAGTCGGAATAATAACGACGCTAAATTAGCACGCTGTGTTCCTCGATTAACAAAGCCTGAACGCTTTTATCGGTTCTCTCCAAAGCACTTAGCGTGAATGGAGACGGGACATGTCTCTAATGGATACGCGCTCGCTTTTTAGTGGAGGAACAACGTATAAAAAAAAAAGCTGAAAACCCCCACACACACAATTCCACCTGCCAAGAGCTGACTTCCTGCCAATAGTGTTTTTTTTTAAAAAAAAAAGAAAACCTCTCCAGAGATCCTGCATCTTTCTGTTTCTCCCCCTGAACTCCCTCAGAGAAAAGCTGCAGAGACGAGCCATTGTGCACTTTTATTTCTTTGTTCTTTTTTTTTTTTTTTGCGCTTCGTTTCCAGACGCTGTGTTATTCTTTCTTTATTCGTTTGGGTAGATACTGGTTCCGAATATATTGAGTTGAACAGCACGACCGCACCCACGACGTCCGAGATGTTTCACACGAATGCGTGCATTTCACGTGCGTTAGAGTTTCCACCTGAACCTGTAAACGAGTGGGCGGAGTCGGCGCAAATCGATGGGACGAGTCACTTAAAGCTGAAAATCGTTTCGGGAACTCTGGCAAAACGAATACATCTGACGGGCGGGTATTAAATGTGTGGAAGCTGGTTTTAGTGCCTGAAAAAAAAAATGATCGAAAACCCTTAACGTTTAATAAGAAGCCCTGAAATACGGTGTGTTCGGGAACTTTTCACCAGCAGTGTGTGTGCGTGTGTTTGTGTGTGGCTATCCGCTGAATCCGGGACGTTGTTATTGTTGACTCTGCACACGTTAACGTGGTGATTTTTCTTTATTAGCGCTGATAAAGCTCTGCTGAATTGGACTGCGCGCGAGACGCAGAGAGATGAATAAATCCCTCGGAGGAAACCCGCGCCGTTGAAAACGCTGCTTATCAGGCCAGATGTGGCGGGACGAAGGTCCCAGTTGTGCCGCACGCCGCGCTCGGCCGAGTCCTCGTTAGGAATGATGGATGCTCGCTCGCTTATTCCATCCTCCCTCATTTCAGCTCGCTCTCGCACTCTCGCTCGCTCTATTATGGTCCGCAGCCGGGAGGGAAAAAAAAAATCCTCATGTGATGACCAAACGTGTGTGTGTGTGTGTGTGCGAATGAAACAGATGAGATTGCACTATTAGGAGGACAGCTGGGATTTCTCTCTTGCCTGTAGTAAAGTGTGTGTCTATGAGGCCTTTTACTTAGGAGAAAATATGTGAAAGGTGTGTATTTTATGCGAGTGTGAGTGATACACACAGCGTGTGCGGTGCTCTTACAGTACACTAATCAACAGCGAGTGTTTTATTCCGCTTACACCACAGCGATTCATTCCTTTACTTGATTACACATCGACACGGCGTACTTTTTATCCTGTTAGGGTTACGTTTGATGTTTCCTTGCAGAAAACGTCATGTCGCCGACGACCTGTCGCTGTTAATACGTTAATATTAATGTAAACCTGCGTGACGCACTACTTTATAGGAAATGAATCAGCACTTTTCTGACCAATCACAATCCAGAACTGGTGTGATACAAGCTGTTCATTTTGTTTTTTGTTTTGTGTGGCGGGAGGGAAGGGGGAGGGGTTCTTTAAATACATAAAGGTCAACGTTAGGTACACGACACACACACACACACACACACACACACACTAATACACGTTTTAAGCGAACGTGGCGCAGTGCTGCCGGAAAAAAGGAAGCGGAGATTGTTTTCGTCTCCCGAGACGTCTTATTCAGCGCTCTGACTAACGCTAATTAGCGCTCCGAGTTCCTGATTCAGTGGAGTGAAAGGACACCATCTGCTGCTCCGCCGCTGTGCGATGACTCACACGCGAAAAGGACAAATCACTGACACACGTCCAGGTGCGCGGAGAATGAGCGCTGAGACGCCGCCCCCCCGCGCTGCAGTCAGCCTCATTACGGAAGACGGACTTAAACACCGCTCCGCGTGCGACACAAATCCGTCAGGACATCTGCGATGAGTTGGAAAGTGTTTTTATTTTTTCGAGCTCTGCTACAGGAAAGAAACTTTTTTTTTTTTTTTTTTTAGATGGTAACGTAAAATCCCTGCTGAAAACACAACACGAGAAACCCTCGTAGAATTTGTAACGATTGTGACATAAACTGTACCAGCCAATCAGGGCGCAGCATGCAAAGGAGAAAGGGGGCGGAGTGTGTAAAGATGAGGGGCGTGTGCATGGTGGTACTGTATAAAATCAAGATTTTTTTTTTTTTTTGGATGAGTGTAAAAGTATTGGCACCCCTCTTATTACTGCTTATTTGTAGAATTGGATCATCTCTCTTTTTTTTTTTATATATGTTGGTAAAAAATATTGGCACCTCTCTGTCGAGGTGTTTATCCAATCTCTAATGACTGTTTGTTTGTTTGTACATTTGTTTGTTTATTTATTAGTCTATCTAGAGACATGTTTATGGTTTGTTTGTTTGCTTTTTAAAATTGTCTAGTGGCATTTTATGTAGTTTTCTTGATTTGTGTGCGCGATTTTGTTTGTTTTGTCGTTCAAAACGGGAACGTTTTAATAACTTCGTTTACAGAATTAGAATTGAAATAGACAAAGGTATTTATTTATTTATTTATTTATTTTTATATGTGGTTTTATCTGTTTAATTATTTCATTGCTTTTATTTACTTTGCATATTCATAAGTTTTTGATGAGTTTTCAAGATGTTTAGTGAGGATGTGTTTGTTTGTTTGTTTATTTAATCTAAAATCAAGAATTGATTTTTTTTTTTTCCCTTTAGGATGAAAGTATTGGCACCTCTGTGCCTCTGAGGTTTTACAGAAAAAATAAAAATGCTTAAGTCTCCAAAAGATGTTTTGGGCGCCTTACAGTGTTATAATAACGGCTGAGAGCCAGAGGACATTTCCTGTCCTTTCCGTGCTGAGGAGAGACGAGGAGGGACGAGGAGAGACGATCAGACTGATGAGGAGGAGCTGATGAGGAGAGACGTTAAAGATTTTAGAATAAAGATTACAGTGGTGCTGATGTAAGACCCGCGGAGACAACGCGGGGCGACACGACACGTTTATTCCCTTCGTCCTGCTTTACGCCTTAATCCATCACGGTTCTGCCAAATAAAAAGCGCCCGTGATCTAGAACCTGTCTGGAAAAATGCTGACGTTCCTGACTGATGCATCACTCAGCTTCAGACGCTTTAGGGGGAAAACAACCAGAGGACGGAGAGGGAGACAGAGAGAAGGAGGAGGAGACAATGAGGGTAAGACAGAGTGAGGGTGAAACAAAGTGTGATACAGTGAGTATGTAAGAGAGAGACAGAAAGACTAACAGTGAGACAGACAGTGTGAGGGAGAGACAGAGGCTATGAGAGAGAGAGAGAGAGAGAGAGAGAGAGAGAGAGAGAGATAGTAAGATGGAAAGACTGAGGGTGAAACAGAGACAGACAGATAGAGAGTGTGAGAGTAAGACGGAGAGTGTGAGACAGAGTGAGACAGAGAGCGACAGAGAATAAAACACACAGAGAGTGAGACAGAAAGACAGAGAGAGCGACAGAGAGTGAGACAGAGAAAGACAGAGAGAGTGACAGAGAATGAAACACAGAGAGTGAGACAGAGAAAGACAGAGAGAGCGAGACAGAGAGAGTGAGAGACAGAGAAGGACAGAGCGAGACAGAGAGAGTGAGACAGAGAAAGACAGAGAGCGACAGAGAATGAAACACACAGAGAGTGAGACAGAGAAAGACAGAGAGAGCGAGACAGAGAGAGTGAGAGACAGAAAGACAGAGCGAGACAGAACGAGTGAGAGAGAGTGAGACAGACAAAGACAGAGAGCGACAGAGAATGAAGCACACAGAGAGTGAGACAGAGAAAGACAGAGAGAGCGAGACAGAGAGAGTGACAGACAGAGAAAGACAGAGCGAGTGAGAGAGAGTGAGACAGACAAAGACAGAGAGCGACAGAGAATGAAGCACACAGAGAGTGAGACAGAGAAAGACAGAGAGAGCGAGACAGAGAGAGTGAGAGACAGAGAAAGACAGAGCGAGTGAGAGAGAGTGAGACAGACAAAGACAGAGAGCGACAGAGAATGAAACACACAGAGAGTGAGACAGAGAAAGACAGAGAGAGCGAGACAGAGAGAGTGAGAGACAGAGAAAGACAGAGCGAGTGAGAGAGAGTGAGACAGACAAAGACAGAGAGCGACAGAGAATGAAGCACACAGAGAGTGAGACAGAAAGACAGAGAGAGCGATAGAGTGAGACAGAGAAAGACAGAGAGAGTGACAGAGAACGAAACACACAGAGAGTGAGACAGAGACAGACAGAGAGAGCGAGACAGAGTGAGAGACAGAGAAAGACAGAGCGAGACAGAGAGAGTGAGACAGACACTAGCTTTTTAATTTCTTTTATTCACGCGTTTGCTGCCGTTAACAACGCTCGATTGTTGCCAAGTTTCCAAACTGCTGCTTATGCTAATTCACTAAATCAGGTAGGAGCTAAACATTAAATTCCCCAGCGTAAAGCGTTATGCTAAACCAAGATTCCTTCTCTTTTTACAGCGCTCAGCAAAACAGGTGTGTTGCGAATATAGCACAGGACCGACGTCACCTCTGAGACGTAAATATCTTACTCCTAGCAAAAGCTAGCACGCTAGCAAACAGCGCTAGTCATGGCCTTAATATTGCAGCTAACCCCATTCCTAGCCTTTTTTTTTTTTTTGCTACGATGAGAAGAGACACAAATGGAGCACGTGACCTTGTAAAAACGTCTCTTTTTATTGTTAATAAATATACATTTATGAACAATACAGCTGTACAACTCTAGCCATAGAAAACAGGCTGAAAATAAACACCTTATTCATTTTAACACATTCTACAGAGTGTGTGTGTGTGTGTGTGTGTGTGTGTGTGTGTGTGTGCGTGGTTTTTTCTAGGAGTGTAGAGAGAAAGTGTTCGATGTGATGCTAACACTACCATCGAGTGGCGATCCCTGTTCTGTGCTGTTTTAGGGAAACTCGTTCCTGATTGGTTAAGGCTGCAGAAAGGGGGCGGGGTTAACACTCCAAAACAAAATTGCCACCGCTTGCTAGAATTCCTAAGAATTTAGTGTTTGTTGCCATCTGCCTTTCTATTTCACAGCCCTATGAAGCATCTAGCTGGTGGGTGTGGCTTGTTTGGCTTTTTAAGTTCTAATTTACATATAATTTGGGTTGGGGGGGGGGGTCAATCAATTCAACTTAAAAAATTTTGCCACATCATCGTTGCAGCTAAACACCTCACACGAGAGGGTTATTACATCATCAACTGTGACAGCCAATCAGGTTCGGGGATGCAAATGAGGTCACGAGACAACAGTTGTACCCAGAACTTTAAATCAGTACAAATGGTCACTGTGTCACTGGTACTGCACGCACACGCAAACAGCACAGGAGAGTTACTGCATCACTTGTAAGAGCCAATCAGGTTCCAGTATGCAAATAAGGCCGTGCGGTAACGGTTTGCAAGGCGAAAGAGAGGGGGGGTGGAGGGGCGGGCTGTGTACGGTTGGGGGTGGATGCTTTGTTTTGCTTCTGTATTCTTTTTGTGGAATCAGGATTTTTTTTTGATGAGGGAAAAAGTATTGGCGCCTTCCAAGCTTGTACGAAAAACGCGCGATGTTATCGAACGTCCTGCGGAAACATCGCTAGCGTGCAGTCGGGTCTGAACGTCAGTGACCGCATCTCAGAAACAAACAAACAAAGAGGACAATAATATTAAGATTGAGTAGGGTTTTCCTTCATCCATTGTGCAGATTAGGAGAATCCGATTTCCTGCTTTTCACTGAGATACAACTAGAGATCTCTCAAACGGCTAATCGGGCTTAATTCTAACTAATCGGGCTTAGTTCGAACACCGCTGCTGGTCTCGGACTTTCGGACCCGAATGCGTGCTCGTATTTCCGTTCTGTAAACCGCGGCTGAACTGTCTTCTGTACAGCATCTCAACAAAACAAAAACCCTGCCGGTCTGAAATCAAACCTGTCTGATGTTTATCCATGTGGAGACGGATGCTGCGCTAAATCAGACACAGCTTCTGATCTCCAGGCGTTTGGAGCGTAAGTTTGTCATTTCCGTGCCGTCACGCGCTGACATCTGCGTAGATCACAGCTGGATACACATCTGACACGGCCGCCTCTCTGCTTTCAGCCTGACACGCCTCGGCATCGGCACGACGACAGGAAAGAGACGAGACGCTGCTCTGAATCTCTGACTCGGCATACAGACACGCAGATGCCGCCGAGCTAAATCTGCTCAGATCACGTGGGGTTCCGGATTATGATTGGTCAGAAGGTGTTGATTATTAATTAAGAATTTTCTGACAGCTGGAAATCAGGGCTTTACATTAACGCGCTCGTTCGAACACGTTATTGTTTCCATAGTAACAGGGACTCGTACATAAAGGCTGTTTAAATAAACGTTGATAAGAAGACGTAAGACGATGTTTACACAAACACTGATGGAAGGAGGCTCCAGTGTCGGTGCCTTGTATCCGGGACTTCTCCCGGATAGACCAGTTTACGCTTCTTCTTTGCGGTTTCTCGGTAACGTCTGTTTATAGCCGCGGTAACGTAAGAGAACAGGATGCCGTTACTAACAACCCAATAGAAATGTAGGACGTTCCATTCTTTAGTAAATAAAATATCTCCTCGCTGACAAACTGCTGTGGTGTAAAAGGTTACAGCAGCTATAACCGGTCTGACTTGTAAGCGACAGATTTACAGCTGTGATTGATGTTCTGTAAAAACATCAGTGTGTCACGACACAGAGGCGATAAATCCGCTCCCACACCACTGAAACATCTCACCATGCGAAAGAACTTCACATGCGATCAAATGGAGCTCTGCTGTTGATGGTAATGTTAATGTTGTTGATGTTAATGTTGATGTTAATGTAGTTTATGTCACCGTTAATGTTGTTGATGTTAATGTAGTTAATGTCAGTGTTAATGTTGTTAATGTTAATGTTGATGTTAATGTAGTTAATGTCAGTGTTAATGTTGTTGATGTTAATGATGATGTTAATGTAGTTAATGTCAGTGTTAATGTTGTTGATGTTAATGTAGTTAATGTCAGTGTTAATGTTGTTGATGTTAATGTAGTTAATGTCAGTGTTAATGTTGTTGATGTTAATGTTGATGTTAATGTCGTTAATGTCAGTGTTAATGTTGTTAATGTTAATGTTGATGTTAATGTAGTTAATGTCAGTGTTAATGTTGTTGATGTTAATGTTGGTGTTAATGTAGTTTATGTCACCGTTAATGTTGTTGATGTTAATGTAGTTAATGTCAGTGTTAATGTTGTTAATGTTAATGTTGATGTTAATGTAGTTAATGTCAGTGTTAATGTTGTTGATGTTAATGTTGGTCTTAATGTAGTTTATGTCACCGTTAATGTTGTTGATGTTAATGTAGTTAATGTCAGTGTTAATGTTGTTAATGTTAATGTTGATGTTAATGTAGTTAATGTCAGTGTTAATGTTGTTAATGTTGATGTTAATGTAGTTAATGTCAGTGTTAATGTTGTTGATGTTAATGATGATGTTAATGTAGTTAATGTCTGTGTTAATGTTGTTGATGTTAATGATGATGTTAATGTCGTTAATGTCAGTGTTAATGTTGTTGATGTTAATGTTGATGTCGTTAATGTCAGTGTTAACGTTGTTGATGTTAATGTTGATGTTAATGTAGTTTATGTCACCGTTAATGTTGTTGATGTTAATGCTGATGTCGTTAACGTCGTTAATGTCAGTGTTAATGTTTTTTATGTTAATGTTGTTGATGTTAATGTTGATGTTAATGTAGTTAATGTCAGTGTTAATGTAGTTAATGTCAGTGTTAATGTTGTTGATGTTAATGTAGTTAATGTCAGTGTTAATGTTGTTGATGTTAATGTCGTTAATGTCAGTGTTAATGTTTTTTATGTTAATGTAGTTGATGTTAATGTTGATGTTGTTAACGTCGTTAATGTCAGTGTTACTGTTTTTTATGTTAATGTTGTTGATGTTAATGCTGATGTCGTTAACGTCGTTAATGTCAGTGTTAATGTTTTTTATGTTAATGTTGTTGATGTTAATGTTGTTAACGTCGTTAATGTCAGTGTTAATGTTGATGTTAATGATGTTCATGTTGTTAATGTCTGTGTTAATGTTGTTGATGTTAATGCTGATGTCGTTAACGTCGTTAATGTCAGTGTTAATGTTTTTTATGTTAATGTTGTTGATGTTAATGTTGTTAACGTCGTTAATGTCAGTGTTAATGTTGATGTTAATGATGTTCATGTTGTTAATGTCTGTGTTAATGTTGTTGATGTTAATGCTGATGTCGTTAACGTCGTTAATGTCAGTGTTAATGTTTTTTATGTTAATGTTGTTGATGTTAATGCTGATGTCGTTAACGTCGTTAATGTCAGTGTTAATGTTTTTTATGTTAATGTTGTTGATGTTAATGTTGTTAACGTCGTTAATGTCAGTGTTAATGTTGATGTTAATGATGTTCATGTTGTTAATGTCTGTGTTAATGTTGTTGATGTTAATGCTGATGTCGTTAACGTCGTTAATGTCAGTGTTAATGTTTTTTATGTTAATGTAGTTGATGTTAATGTTGATGTCGTTAACGTCGTTAATGTCAGTGTTAATGTTTTTTATGTTAATGTAGTTGATGTTAATGTTGATGTTGTTAACGTCGTTAATGTCAGTGTTAATGTTTTTTATGTTAATGTTGTTGATGTTAATGTTGTTAACGTCGTTAATGTCAGTGTTAATGTTGATGTTAATGATGTTCATGTTGTTAATGTCAGTGTTAATGTTGTTGATGTTAATGTTGATGTTAATGTAGTTAATGTCAGTGTTGATGATGTTGATGTTAATGGTGTTCATGTTAATGTTGTTGTTAATGATGTTGGGGTTCATGTTAATGTTGTTGTTAATGATGTTGGGGTTCATGTTAATGTTGTTGTTAATGTTGGTGTTCATGTTAATGTTGTTGTTAATGTTGTTGGTGTTGGTGTTAATGTTGTTGTTAATGTTGTTGGTGTTGGTGTTAATGTTGTTGTTAATGTTGTTGGTGTTAATGTTGTTGATGCTGTTTATGTCAATGTTGGTGTTGTTGATGTTAATGTTAATGGTGTTAGTGTTAATGTTGTTGATGTTAATGTTAATGGTGTTAGTGTTAATACTAATAATACTCTCATTAATGTAATGACTGGAGTGTGAGAAACGACGTTATTATATAACATTTTATAACGTTATTATATAACAGCCACTGATGAGAACACTTCCGCTCTTCACTCTGCATTTAGTGAATGTGCCATTTGTGTGTGTGTGTGTGTGTGTGTGTGTGTGTGTGTGTGTTTCCCACTGAGCGATTGACTGGTCTCCTAACTGGGGTCAGAGGTCATATGAAGTACTCCTTCACATCACGTTTACCTCCACTGCATCACCTCGGCTGTGTCCCAATCCCTGTTCCATTTATAAGCTTAAAAGGTCAAAGGTCATGTAAAGTACTCCTGTCTTCCTTGAGACAGCAGCTTCGTTCTCCGTGGCCATGGCTGGCTGTGTGTCATTCCGGCCGATCAGCCCTGGCTGGAAATGGAAGGGAGGGAGGAAGAGAACGAGCATCAAGGGCACTATCTGTGTCCTGATAGTCTCTGGTCTCCTCCCTAAACTCAGCAAGGGGTTGATGAGGTCAAAGGTCGTATAAAGTATTATTTTCTCCCTTGAAAAGGTGGCTTCGTTCTCCATTGCTCGGCCGTGTCCTGTTTCCCATGGTCGAGCTTATAGAGGGCAGAAACAAGCTTGAGCTTATGGAGGAAGGGAACAAAGATCAAGGGCACTAGCGGCTCTCCTGCCGTCCTCCCTAATGGCGTGGGTGATTTAGGGTTACTCAGCCGAGGGGTCATTTAGGGGTCAAATGAAATACTCCTTCCTGCTGTCCCTGAGCTCCGACTGAGCCCGCAGGTCCTTCTCTTTGGGCTGGCGGGAACGCTCGCGCCGAAAACGCAACAGGAAACGCATCATCACTGCCATGATGCATAGCACGACCAGCAGCAAGGCTGCTATCAAACCTACACACACACACACACACACACACACACACAAACACGCACAGAGTGAGACAGGGAGACATAAAATAAGGGAGTAAGACAGAGAGTAAGACAAGTAGAGAAGAAACAGGACAGAATGTAAGACAGGATGAGAGGATGACGGGATACGGCGACGGCAGCGGCGGTGTTTACCTCCGATCACGGCCGAGTCGCTCGGCTCAGAGTTCTTCAGACGCTCCTTCCCTCGCTTCTCTCCATCTGTGTGGTCTGAGAGGAGGAGAGGAAAGCAACCGATACTACTGAGTTGCTGCTTCTCAGAGCCACACCCACATTCCCATACATGGTCTTCAGGCCACACCCACGCAAGAGCAGCTCTCATTTGCTTACATGAACACTCAAAGACATGTCTTATTAGGACAAATGTGCTAGAACATCACTAGAAGAGACTCACACTAAGCCCCGCCCATTCAGCTCCCACTAACTCAGGTGTCCCAGGTGTAGCTGTTACCTGACAGTGAGTGTGAGTGGGATCTATCAGCCAGCTCTCCACAGTTGGACTCCACCAGATTCCCAAGCACGCTGACTAGTGAGCTTCCTCGATTCAAAATGGCCGCTTTTAAAGGAGCGAGGTGATTGAACTGGACCGATGAGAGGCAGCCAATGAAACCTTTTGCTCCTGCCTGGAGCACCTCCTCATCCACGCCCGCTCGACCTGAGGACCACAGAGACGCCAACGCTTCAGTAAAAGTCAGAGAAAACATTCCTGTTACAACTTTATGATTGTGTTTGTCTCACTTCTGTACTGAAATTATTAAGATATAAACAAGTTATCTAGCTAACTAACGAAAGAAAATCTGTAAAAAAAGAAAGAAAGAAAGAAAGAAAGAAGGTCTAGATAATGTAGTTACTGTAGCTAGTATTAGCTAAGTATTAAAATATCACTGTAAAAAACTCTCTTCCTACTGGTGACTTTGCCGAGCGTCAGAGAGCGGATGAGGTTTAACTCTTGGTCTGTGGAGAGGCCGTACTTCTGACTCGCATCCTTATCCACCTGAGGAGAGAGAGGAAGAGAAATTAGGAGGCGTTAATGAGCGTTAATAAGTGTGTATTAATAATAAGTGTTAATAAGCGTGTATTTCAATGAGCGTTACTAAGCGTGTATAACAATGTGTGTTGAGTGTGTATTATAATATGAGTGTTAATAAGTGTGTATTATAATGAGTGTTAATAAGTGTGTATTATAATGAGTGTTAATAAGTGTGTATTATATATAATGAGTGTTAATAAGTGTGTGTTATATATAATGAGTGTTAATAAGTGTGTGTTATATATAATGAGTGTTAATACGTGTGTGTTGTATATAATGAGTGTTAATAAGTGTGTGTTATATATAATGAGTGTTAATAAGTGTGTGTTGTATATAATGAGTGTTAATAAGTGTGTGTTATATATAATGAGTGTTAATACGTGTGTGTTATATATAATGAGTGTTGATAAGTGTGTGTTATATATAATGAGTGTTAATAAGTGTGTATTATATATAATGAGTGTTAATAAGTGTGTATTATATATAATGAGTGTTAATAAGTGTGTATTATATATAATGAGTGTTAATAAGTGTGTGTTATATATAATGAGTGTTAATACGTGTGTGTTATATATAATGAGTGTTAATAAGTGTGTATTATATATAATGAGTGTTAATAAGTGTGTTATATATAATGAGTGTTAATAAGTGTGTATTATATATAATGAGTGTTAATAAGTGTGTGTTATATATAATGAGTGTTAATACGTGTGTGTTATATATAATGAGTGTTAATAAGTGTGTATTATATATAATGAGTGTTAATAAGTGTGTTATATATAATGAGTGTTAATAAGTGTGTTATATATAATGAGTGTTAATAAGTGTGTTTTATATATAATGAGTGTTAATAAGTGTGTGTTATATATAATGAGTGTTAATAAGTGTGTGTTATATATAATGAGTGTTAATAAGTGTGTATTATATATAATGAGTGTTAATAAGTGTGTGTTATATATAATGAGTGTTAATAAGTGTGTATTATATATAATGAGTGTTAATAAGTGTGTGTTATATATAATGAGTGTTAATAAGTGTGTATTATATATAATGAGTGTTAATAAGTGTGTGTTATATATAATGAGTGTTAATACGTGTGTGTTATATATAATGAGTGTTAATAAGTGTGTGTTATATATAATGAGTGTTAATACGTGTGTGTTATATATAATGAGTGTTAATAAGTGTGTGTTATATATAATGCGTGTTAATAAGTGTGTATTATAATGAGTGTTAATAAGTGTGTGTTATATATAATGAGTGTTAATAAGTGTGTGTTATATATAATGAGTGTTAATAAGTGTGTATTATATATAATGAGTGTTAATAAGTGTGTGTTATATATAATGAGTGTTAATAAGTGTGTGTTATATATAATGAGTGTTAATAAGTGTGTGTTATATATAATGAGTGTTAATAAGTGTGTATTATATATAATGAGTGTTAATAAGTGTGTATTATATATAATGCGTGTTAATAAGTGTGTATTATAATGAGTGTTAATAAGTGTGTTATATATAATGAGTGTTAATAAGTGTGTGTTATATATAATGAGTGTTAATACGTGTGTGTTATATATAATGAGTGTTAATAAGTGTGTATTATATATAATGAGTGTTAATAAGTGTGTTATATATAATGAGTGTTAATAAGTGTGTATTATATATAATGAGTGTTAATAAGTGTGTATTATATATAATGAGTGTTAATAAGTGTGTATTATATATAATGAGTGTTAATAAGTGTGTGTTGTATATAATGAGTGTTAATAAGTGTGTGTTATATATAATGAGTGTTAATAAGTGTGTATTATATATAATGAGTGTTAATAAGTGTGTGTTATATATAATGAGTGTTAATAAGTGTGTGTTATATATAATGAGTGTTAATAAGTGTGTGTTATATATAATGAGTGTTAATACGTGTGTGTTATATATAATGAGTGTTAATAAGTGTGTATTATATATAATGAGTGTTAATAAGTGTGTGTTATATATAATGAGTGTTAATAAGTGTGTATTATATATAATGAGTGTTAATAAGTGTGTATTATATATAATGAGTGTTAATAAGTGTGTGTTGTATATAATGAGTGTTAATAAGTGTGTGTTATATATAATGAGTGTTAATAAGTGTGTATTATATATAATGAGTGTTAATAAGTGTGTGTTATATATAATGAGTGTTAATAAGTGTGTGTTATATATAATGAGTGTTAATAAGTGTGTGTTATATATAATGAGTGTTAATACGTGTGTGTTATATATAATGAGTGTTAATAAGTGTGTGTTATATATAATGAGTGTTAATAAGTGTGTGTTATATATAATGAGTGTTAATAAGTGTGTATTATATATAATGAGTGTTAATAACAGCTGACAGGAAACGCAGTGTTGGTACCTGGACGTACATGTCCCCGCCCTCTCTGTGCAGTTGGACTCGGTGCAGTTGTCCGTTAGCGAGGTTGTACTCGGTGGCCGTGAACACGTCCGGCTCCATCTCCCGCTTCAGTTTATACCAAATCTGTAAACTCCCTGAGAGACGAGCGAGAAAACACACACCACCTCAGAGCGCACCACGTCCCTGCTGCTCGTCTTCCACTCAAATACAGCTGCACTCTCTCTCTCTCTCTCTCTCTGACTCAGTTTTATTTTCACAAACACGACACTTCCTCTCTGTCTTCTCGCTAATTACTGAGGACCGGCTAACCTTTGCCAACGTTTGCTAATTCACTTTACACCAGACACCAGACTGCAAACTCAAAACTCTATAAAAACAAAGCAAAAAACAAAACGCTCTAAAACCCACATAACCGACGTCAAATAAAGCTAATGTAAATCCAATGAAAATATTAAAAACAAACAAGTACAAACAACAACTACGCAATAGAATGAATGTTTACTACAAAGAGAACCACTGAGCTAAATACAAAAAGAAAACGACAAGGAAATTTTGTAAACAAACAAACAGAAAATTAGACAAATGCACGGCAAGAAAAAAAGAAAGAAAGAAAGAAAGAAAGAAAGAAAGAATATTTAACGATAACCCAAAATACAGAAATATAACGCAGGGTAACTAGCTACCTCACTAATAATAACAAATCTAAATGATAAATGTTTCTAGTTAGCATGTTAGCGTGTTGCTAGCTAGCACGATAGCACGCATACCGTTACGAGCCAGGATGATGGCCATGTACTGTTGCTGGTACGTGGTGACCGTCATCAACATGGCGGGCGATTTGGTCGTGAGGAAGCGGAAGGCGATGTTCTCCCGAGACTTGCTGCTCTGAGCGTAGATGGCCGACGACTGAACGCTGGTGTTGCGCGTCACCGAGAACGGCTCCTGGAACGTGTAGGTCACCGACGTGCCGCTCTCGAACGACACAGAGACTTCTAGAGACCAAAGAAAAGAACATGAAGGTGTTGAAACGAACTCGAGAGATGTCTAATGAAGTCATTTGTGTGTACAAAGTGTACAAGTGTTACTTTGTAGCGGTTCTAAATTTCCGTGCATAATTTAATTGTTAACATTTGCATGTTTTTTCGCTAAATAAATAAACAAGTAAATAAATAAATAAAGTCCGAAGATTCACGAATATAAATGAGTGGAAGGGGGCGGAGCTAGAACGTCTCGATTTAAATCATGTGTACTTCGTGCATGACCTTCTGTGTCTTGCTTGATGAACCTGGTTAAGTTGGTTAAGTTCAGGATGAGGGGCGGGGTTTAGTGCTCGCGACTTTTCCCACAACTTCAGTTTACTTAAGCAAAACTGTCCACGGTGGCTAGAGTTTGTGAAATCGTTCGGCTTTCCGCTCCGCTTCCCTCTCCTTCCTGCTATCAGCCTGCTAATGTTCCGAGACGGGGAGAAAAAAATTATGAACAAAAAACGCGTCAAATAAACCCGGAGAGACAGAAGTTTAAACGTATGCTAAATTATTCAGAGTCTGAGCCGAGTTGCTTCGCACATGGCCGGTTTTCTTCGCTCGTTACATCCGGAAAAACTGTATAAAAAAAACATTTAAATAAAAAGAAATAAAAATGAAAAAAAGCGCCGCACTCAGAAGGAAGAAAGGAAAGGAGAGGAGAAATAATTAGAGAGGTTTGACTGGCGTAGCGACCTGACATAGCACTGAATTTGCTCTGATGTGGTGCGACGGACAGCGAGACTCCGTCAGGACGAGCCGGGTCGCAACCTTCTGCAGGAAATTCTCACCGGCGATGCCAGATTATGGTAATAGACACCTCATTAAGGAGGAGAAGTGGCCGAGTGAGTGAGAGTGAGAGAGAGAGAGAGAGAGGGAGAGAGAGAAGGGGGGGAGGGGCAGTCATTTTCTCATCTTTTCACCTCTTGATCAGACTTTTACAGCCCACTCGATGTCTCCCGTCACACAGTTTGAGTTATAATTGTGAATAATCGTGGGATAAAAATACACACTGAGAGACATAAAAGAGACGCGAGAGACTGTTCTGCACGTAATCACAGATCTCACGGGCGCTTTTACACGCTTGCCGTCTTTATTATCTACTAAATCAGCGACTTTCCCGCTTCACGTCACAAGGAGAGAAGAACTTCTTTGGCGGTTGCGGCGTAACTACTGATTAGTGGGGAGTCACATACAGTAAAGTGTAGTGTAGTAGCAGGGCGCCAATACTTTAATCGTACCACCCCAAAGTTTGATTATTATTTTCCCGTTGACCGCATGTTCCAAAGTGTCTTTATTCTTCTTACACCACAGCAGTTTACTGAGTTAATTAGAGAATAACGTGCACTTTTTATCCGTTTATAGTTACCGAGGAACTTACGCGTAACCTTCGAAACGGAGCACGCGTACGAGGATTACGCTCTGCCCTGTGTAGTGAGCGCATATACTGTAACAGTGAAGCTATTTTGGGATTGGGAATGACAGCTTTGCTGGGGATCTTGAATAAAGAAGAAGCGTCTTGGCGTTTTTACGGCGTGATGATGACGCACCGGTCTGACAGCGCGGTCCGCCGTACGCCGAGTGTGTGCAGTCGCACACGTATCCGCTGTTCCTCTCGATACACCGCCCTCGGTTGTGGCACAGTCGGTTCTGGCTGCTGCAGTGACCCGGACACCCCGCGCTCACCCCCGGGGTCATTTTGGCGCGTTCCTCCAGGTCAAGGCTCATCCCGTTTATAGTTAACGCTCTGATGCATCCCAGAAATCCCTTCTGCCTGGAGGCGGTTCCTCCTGCAGGGGCACGAGGGGTGGACGTGTGAATAATTCAGAATAAATAATAAAAAAAAAACCTCTCACAGCCTCGGTCACACTGACACTGCAGTCTTTTACTGATTATATATATTATAGTCATTTTAGCATGACAGCATAGTTACTACATAATTACTTACTAATGACCAGAAATGAAATAAATAATAAAACAATATAGTCCAATAATAAAACAATAAGAGGTTTATATCACCAGAAGAAACCTCCCTAAATGTATTAAAAAGATTTAGTCATTAGGAATTTGAAAAAAGTTGGACAAGTATGGCATATGATATATATCTTGGAGACTGGATTTAAATATAATATAATTCTAAACAAACAGTGTGAACGTGATCAAAACAATCCAGCTAAAAAAAAAAGAAGGAAGAAAGATTTATTGCAGGTTTTATAATCAAGCAACGCCTGAAGACGAACATCTGGAAGAGTGATGTGTTTACCTGAGCATGGGCGTGGCCAGGGGGATACCTAATTAGGATTTTCAGTGGAGCGCTGCTTTAAATAAAAATAACTAGTCAAGAAAATATGTGAAACACTGTGAGTGATTTAACTAGAACATGACGCAAACAAGTTTGATGACATTTAAAGAGACTTTATAATAATTATCATTTGATTTAAAGGCATGGGCGTGGATGACTGCGAACTCTAGGTGCTATCAAGTGGCAAAAACCAGAGAAGGCGTGGCCTATGAAATGAAATGGGTGTGGGCAGGTGTCACCTTAATGAGAGTAACTCCAATATCTTGTATAAAAAGGCATGTCCTACCAATAAACAGCTGTCCGTTGAGCTGTAGGCGGGCGTGGCCATCGTGCGGCGCTTCCAGGAAGCGCAGGGGGAGCTGGTCCACCTGCAGCGACGCCTCCTTCACGTTCCGTTCGGCTCGGACGTGGTGCCACTGCTTATCGTTCAGAGGGACGTGAGACTTCACCGTCAGGACCAGTGGCCCTCTTCCGACATCGAACGAGAACTCCACCGTCGATGGCGCTGGGGAGGCGGGGCCAAAAGTCACAATCAAAGATAATCGGAAGAGACCAGGCGTATTATTCGTAGTTACAGTAATAAACATCTCACGTTAGCCGGAACATCCCGAGACCTTGGAACTGGAAGTTTTATCGATCTGGCTACCTTCAAACTTGATATTTTTATGCTTTTAAACACCAGTTGTAATGTAAAACATGAAGATAATATTCAGTAGCATGCAGATATCTCACTGTTGAACTCATTTTTGCAACGAAAAAACCCCCCAAAACAATACCTTAAATAGAATCCCAATGTTTTGAAGTGACGAATGGAACGTTATGAACAATATGAATGGAGGAGAACGTTCTGGAAAATTGCGCCATTCCGGGAGCACTCAGGATGTATCATTCCTTTCGTTCATGAACAAACTATCAGATAACTATCTAACATTAGCCACCAGTCGTGCACGATGTTATTAATGACACTCGCGGGAACGACCGCGCCGTCAGGAAGATGAAACATCCGCGTGTCGGATTATGAAACGGTAAAAAGATCTGGCATGGAGGATAAATCACCTTACAGGAAGACGCTATTAAACCTTTCTGCGTGTTTAAGAAAGTTCCTCACCGCTCAGCTCCACCCGGATAAAGTCTCGGACTCCCAGATTCTCCAGGAAGACTCCAGAGGGCGCTGTGGTCTTGAAGTAAAAGGAGATATCGACGCTGAGCTCGGCGTGCAGCGTGGCGTAGTGCAGGGACGACGACTCCTGATAGAAGGACACGGCGTTCCACAGAAACCCTACGAATAAAAACGCCACGTAACGGACTTCAGTGTTAGCGCACAGCAGCGACGTCGCATCTCACTGTTAGTCTGGCTTCGGCTTCTTGTCACAAATACCGCACCATAAAGCAGTCCGAACAAAAAAAAAAACAACAACAACAAAAAAAAACCCTACATGTCCGCTACAGTCAATAATACAGTTCTGGTAAATAAATCTAGTAACATTCCGGGACATTCCGTCAGTGTATTTTTAACGGGAACAATTGCTACGAGACGAACTGACTGTAATTGTATTTGGTATTTATTTGATTTTTAATGACGGAAACGTCTTACTGTCTCCGTGGCACTGCAGTGAGCCGACTCGGTAAACGGCTTCTGAGCCGCTTCGGTTCGTGTCTCCCACCACCATCTCGGTGACGGGAAGGTGCTCCTTATAGGACAGCAGTCCGGTATCGTTCTCCCTGGAAACAGCACACACGTAGAGTACCTTTTAGCGTTTAATGTCCGTTAAATGTTCATTAACAAAATGAAAGAACAGAGACTCAAAATAACGACCTAGAGTTAGAACATGACAAAAATATTACCATCATTTGGTTATCATTTATTTTTGATGTTACGAGTGGTCCAAGTAGGCCGGATTTCTAACACTCCAGATAAAACGTGTCCCTTTTCCGAACTCGGCACAAACGCAGCAGCTTTTCTACGATTATTTATTTATAGCAAAAACATGGAGGACTGTAACTGTGATAAACGTATGATTAGCTAGATGAAGTAACGTGACCTCAGACAGGATCTGTTATACAGACTGTAAGTGTACGTGTCGCACCAAGAGCTCCGGTCTGCATCGCAGTTGCAGAAGTGGTTCATATCGATGCAGTTTTCCGCCAAACTGCAGGAACACTGCTGAACCCCGGGCAGTAACCCGGCCCAGTACGTCCGCTTCTCTCCTGCTCTGTCCTTCCACCATGATAACGGAGTGCCATCTGGGGGAAAAGAGCACACTAAGTACTTCAATAATGGAAATGTTTCCATTTCCATATTCCTGTATCTAGTTCTGGACTAGCGTGGTTCTCCATGCGCCCTTTATTGTTGCCGGCTCTAGTTCCTACAGTTCCCATACGGTTCTCTTGCTCTCCCAGTTTATCGAATACCATTATTTAACCAGGAAGACTACTCAGATTATCGAACTCTTACCCCAGGTGTTGAAGAGGCGGGACTTCCTGCAGCGATACACCACTTCCTGTTGGCAGTGTTGCGCTCTGTGAAGCAGGGTTGTGAGCTGCTGCAGGGATGCACTGTAGTTCAGCTTCATGACATGCGGCTTCTGGAAACTCGAACCCTGAACACTCACCGGTTTTGAGTTGTTATGACCAATTACCATCCACACCTTCTCCTCTGGACACACACACACACACACATACACATGCAATACACACATACTCAAACCATCAAGGTTATATCTGGTGTGTGTTTATGTGTATGTGTTTGTGTATATACACTCACCACTCATATTGCAGTACACGACAGTGTGTGTGAGCGGCCCGCTGCCGTCCGGGTCGATGGAGAAAAATCCGGAGGAGCTTCCTGCCAATCTGTGTGCCTCACATGACATTTCAAAGATGGCTGAAACAGGGAAAACACAGGGAGGATCTGATCACAGCTGTTTAATGTGGCAGATAGTGACTGGCAGTGGTGTTGCCCCTGGCAATTTCTAAACAGAAAAGAAAGTGAAATACTCCGCTGACGGACGTCTGACTGTGGTGGTATGCCACAAAGCCATGACTGTTGTTTCCTGTACGTAATTTTACTCACTGTGTGTGTGTGTGTCTGTGACACAAACATCTGGGTTTGGAGAACATAAAGCTTCTAGAAACTCACCCATCCCATGTTGATCTTAGCCGGAATAGGGCATTAGCGTATGTTAGTGTATATTACTGTGACTCACAGTTGTGGCAGGTCGCTCCCGTGTATCCTGTACCAGAACAGTCACAGCTGAAGGAGCTCCAAGATTGAGAACATTCACCACCATGCTCACAGTAATTGAGCAAACACCTGCAGCAAACACACATCAATCATCAATGCTGTGTGAAATACAATACTCAGTATTACATAATGGAGAAGTTCTTGACATTTCACCTAAGGAGATCATCAGTTCACTCCTTCCATTGCTCAGGATCATCCCCAGGAGAGGTCAACATGACCCTGTGTTTGCTTTTCAATCTTGTGCAAGATCTTCATCTCCTATTGGTAAGTCTTATTAAATGGATTCTATAAACTCCTCCCATGCCCAAGCATTCGCTCCTGCAGCAGCTACTGCTTCAGGCCTTTCTGCTCTCTTTTTATGCATTACTCAGAAGCCCCCTTCTCTAATTTGACAGCTTCCTTCACCAGCATGTTTTAGAGTCAGAATATAGAGTTATGACAGGTACCATCAGACTTCCTGCTACAGAGTTTCTAAATTTGTCTCTTACTGCAGCTTCTGATAGACGCTCCCAAGCAAACCAAGAAGGTTCTCCTGGGTTTACCAGGAACATATGACCACTGCCCAGTGTGACAAATCCCATTCACCAAGTGGTGATCAGTTCACAGTTCTGTCTCTGTTTTTACCAAAATATAAAGCCTTAAATCTGACTGCCCTGTGGCCCAAAGTACTCTGACCGGCCTGTGTCCCAAGGTACTCTGACCAGCCTGTGTCCCAAGGTACTCTTACCGGCCTGTGTCCCAAGGTACTCTGACCGGCCTGTGTCCCAAGGTACTCTTACCGGCCTACGGCCCAAGGTACTCTGACCGACCTACGGCCCAAGGTACTCTTACCGGCCTACGGCCCAAGGTACTGTGACCGACCTGCGGCCCAAGTTACTCTGACCACCCTGTGGCCCAAGGTACTCTGACCGCCCTGTGGCCCAGTAGGAGGTACCGTCTTGTTCAACTGCACCCCCTTCTCCAAGAAGAATGAATACTCCAAACAGTTTTTCAGAGCATATAACAGTCGGACAGGTTCTTCCTGTCAGAGCTAACCATCTTGTCCGTGAAGAAAACTCCAGCTCCTGTGTGAACTCCAGAGTAGGCCAGCAACTACCCCAATCGAGATGTTTGGCACCGAATCCTGTACTATGGTTTAATGATAATGAGTCTTTATTGGTCACATATACAGTAGAGCACAGTGAAATTGTTTTCTTCGCATACCCCAGCCTGTCAGGAAGCTGGGGTCAGAGCGCAGGGTCAGCCAAGATATGGCACCCCTGGAGCAGAGAGGGTTAAGGGCCTTGCTCAAGTGCCCAACGGTGGCAGCTTAGCAGTGCTGGGGCTTGAACCCCCGACCTTCCGAGCAATAACCCAGAGCCTTAACCGTTAAGCCACCACTGCCCTTTAGTTTGATGAAAAATGTATAGTTCATGTCTAGTTCATACCCTTCAATCTCATACACTATCCAAGGCTCAATGGATGTGATCCTAAATTAACAATCACTCACCCAAAACATTACCAGGAATCCCATACAGGGGAAATACTGCCACTGTGCCAACCGAGATTTACCCCATCATCAGTCAAGTCCATCTGCAACTGGCAAATGCGATCTTTTCACGTGTGGTCTTGATCACAAAGTATATTAAGATTATGATTATTATTATAGGAATGACATTCTTTTTCCTCCCCAAGATCCTTTGAATATTACAAAAAGTTCCCCCTTGATGGATCAAGAAATACCTTTAAAGGAATAACATCCATTGAAAACTTATGCTTTACACACACACACACACACACAGACACACTCAGGGCAGTGGTCTGTGGGTATCCGAGTCCTCTGGGTGTTAGCCAGGATACCATCGATCCACCCGATCGAGCCAAAACACTCCAGGTGGGCAAGACAAAGAAGCAAGGCTAAGCTATGCTAGGCTAAGCCGAGTTAGCTCTTCATCAATAATTCACAGGAGGAAGTGGAAGGAAGTGCCATTCTGTAATCAATGGCCTTTGAAGGCGGTAGGTAATATATCCACTGGAGACAAAAATCTAAGTAGCTCGGGTTGCATGAATGATCCAAACATTCATTTATCATTCCAGCTTCATTAAATATTTAATATTTCCTTAAATAATCTTTCATACTGTATATTCTGCTTGCAAACAACAGACGGTTGGTCTAGTTGGTGGTTTACAATATAAACACTAGTCTGTGTGTTAATGTGTTTACTTTAAAGCTAGTTTGTGTGTTAGTGCGTTTACTATAACGCTAGTTTGTGTGTTAGCATGTTTACTATAACGCTAGTTTGTGTGTTAGCATGTTTACTATAACGCTAGTTTGTGTGTTAGCATGTTTACTATAATGCTAGTTTGTGTGTTAGCGTGTTTAATGCTATTATGTGTGTTAGTGTGTTTACTATAATGCTAGTTTGTGTGTTAGCGTGTTTAATGCTATTATGTGTGTTAGTGTGTTTACTATAATGCTAGTTTGTGTGTTAGCGTGTTTAATGCTATTATGTGTGTTAGTGTGTTTACTGTAATGCTAGTTTGTGTGTTAGCGTGTTTAATGCTAGTTTGTGTGTTAGCGTGTTAAGTGTAAGTTTGCGCTAGCATGTTTACTTTAAAGCTAGTTTGTGTGTTAGCGTGTTTACTATGATGCTAGTTTGTGTGTTAGCGTGTTTAATGCTAGTTTGTGTTAGCGTATTTACTTTAAAGCTAGTTTGTGTTTTAGCTTGTTTACTTTAAATCTAGTTTGTGTGTTAGCGTGTTTACTATAATGCTAGTTTGTGTGTTAGCGTGTTTACTATGATGCTAGTTAATGAGTAAATCTTTTTACTAGAGTTTCTCAGGAACAGATTTATCTGAGTTTTGAGGCTGACAGTCAGGAGGGAGAGGAAAGACAAACAGAGAACCAGCAGGAATGAGAATGAAGCCGAGAGGAAGAGACAGAGGAAGAAAAATGGAGCAGAGAGATATAATTCAGGAGAGAGTGAGAGAGGAAACGGAGACAGAGAGTAAATTCTGTCAGTGTCGTCTCCGCGGGCCACTCTGGTGTACACCACTCGTTTATCACTCAGGTTAATTCTCTTCCTTGGCAGAGGGGCAAACCTCGGCTGGCACGGCGGCCATGTTGCCCTGTATGGGGCTCCTGCCCCTGTTTGGGGTGATGGATTGTTATTTTAGGATCAACTTTACTGAACCTCAGGGCATGTGTGCCTTTTTGACCTTGTCAAACAATATTTAAAATCCTTCTACTGCAGTGTTAGCTTCTGCTCCAGTGTCTACTGCTGATGGTGAAATATTCCATAAAATGTCCGCCATCCTCACTCCATCTCTGCCCTCATTTAAATATCTCTTTCAGAAATTCCAAACTAGCGCTATAGTCAACACACTAACACACGCACTAGCGTTATAGTAAACACGCTAACACACACTCACTAGCATTATAGTAAACATGCCAACACACGCACTAGCATTATAGTAAACACGTTAACACACGCACTAGCGTTATAGTAAACACGGTAACACACACGTACTAGCGTTATAGTAAACACACTAACACACGCACTAGCGTTATAGTAAACACGCTAACACGCGCACTAGAGTTATAGTAAACATGCTAACACACACTCACTAGCGTTATAGTAAACACGCTAACACACGCACTAGCATTATAGTAAACATGCTAACACGCGCACTAGCGTTATAGTAAACATGCTAACACAGGCACTAGAGTTATAGTAAACATGCTAAGACACTCACTAGCGTTATAGTAAACATGCTATCACACGCACTAGCATTGTAGTAAACACGCTAACACGTGCATTAGCGTTATAGTAAACATGCTAACACAGGCACTAGAGTTATAGTAAACACGCAAACACACACTCACTAGCGTTATAGTAAACATGCTAACACACACTCACTAGCGTTATAGTAAACACCCTAACACACGCACTAGCGTTATTAGTAAACACGCTAACATGCGCACTAGCATTACAGTAAACATGCTAACACACACTAGCGTTATAGTAAACACGCTAATGCGCATTAGCTGTATAGTAAACACGCTAACACATGCACTAGCGTTATAGTAAACACACCAACACACGCACTAGCGTTATAGTAAACACACCAACACACGCACTAGCGTTATAGTAAACACACTAATGCGCATTAGCTGTATAGTAAACATGCTAACACACACACTAACGTTATAGTAAACACACCAACACACACACTAGCATTATAGTAAACACACTAACACGTACACTAGCATTACAGTAAACACGCTAACACACACACTAGCGTTACAGTAAACACGCTAACACACACTAGCGTTATAGTAAACACGCTAACACGCGCACTAGCGTTATAGTAAACACGCTAACACATGCACTAGAGTTATTGTAAACACACGCACTAGAGTTACAGTAAACACGCTAACACGCGCACTAGCGTTATAGTAAACACGCTAACACGCGCACTAGCGTTATAGTAAACACGCTAACACATGCACTAGAGTTATTGTAAACACGCGCACTAGCGTTATAGTAAACACGCTAACACACGCCCTAGCATTATAGTAAACACGCTAACACACGCACTAGCGTTACAGTAAACACGCTAACACGCGCACTAGCATTACAGTAAACAGGCTAACACGCGCACTAGCGTTACAGTAAACAGGCTAACACACACACTAGCATTTCTCTTACTCTGTCTATCTTTCTGTTTTTATCTTTATCTCTCTGACTGTTTTTCTCTCTCTTTTCTTCTCTGTCTCTTTCTCCGTCTGTCCATAATGGATTGTCTCCATCCTTTCAAATCAGTGTGCTGCTGTTTTCTGCATGAGGGAGTGTGCAATGAGACACACACACACACACACACACACACACACACACACACGTAAGTAAGTACCACTTAGCGAGGTGCTATTTCTCTGAACAATGCCTGTAATCTCCACTCTCCCTGGCTAATCATCTACTCCACTCTCTCTGAGGTGTGAAGGCTATGGCCGCTGCTCTGAACTTCACACACTCTTCACTCACACACACACACTTGGCCATTTTGGCGTGTTTAGTATGCGTGAGTCGTGCTGCTAAGGTTACAAATCCTTCAGAATGACACAGCAGATTAGTCCTATTTACAGATTCATGACTGAAGAATTCCTGGATATCAGTGTTCATCTCATCATCACTTTTATTAACTGAAATCACAAACCTTCACGTAAAATAATACTAGTTCACGTGTAAACTGTTTAATATAACGCTAGTTCACATGTGAATTGTTTACCATAACGCAAGTTCACTATTAAATTGTTTACCATAACGCGAGTTCACTATTAAATTGTTTACCACAACGCGGGTTCACTATTAAATTGTTTACCATAACGTTAGTTCACTATTAAATTGTTTACCACACGCGGGTTCACTATTAAATTGTTTACCACAACGTTAGTTCACTATTAAATCGTTAACCATAACGTTAGTTCACTATTAAATTGTTTACCATAATGTGAGTTTACTATTAAGTTGTTTACCACAACGCAAGTTCACTATTAAATTGTTTACCATAACGTGAGTTCACTGTTAAATTGTTAACCATAACGTTAGTTCACTATTAAATTGTTTACCATAACGTTAGTTCACTATTAAATTGTTTACCACAACGTTAATTCACTATTAAATTGTTAACCATAACGTTAGTTCACTATTAAGTTGTTTACCACAACGCGAGTTCACTATTAAATTGTTTACCACAACGTAAATTCACTATTAAATTGTTAACAATAACATTAGTTCACTATTAAATTGTTTACCATAACGCGAGTTCACTATTAAGTTGTTTACCACAACGCGAGTTCACTATTAAATTGTTAACCATAACGCGGGTTCACTGTTAAGTTGTTTACCATAACGTTAGTTCACTATTAAATTGTTTACCATAACGTTATTTCACTATTAAGTTGTTTACCACAACGCGAGTTCACTATTAAGTTGTTTACCATAACGTTAGTTCACTATTAAATTGTTTACCATAACGTTAGTTCACTATTAAATTGTTTACCATAACGTTAGTTCACTATTAAGTTGTTTACCATAACGTTAGTTCACTATTAAATTGTTTACCATAACGTTAGTTCACTATTAAGTTGTTTACCACAACGCGAGTTCACTATTAAGTTGTTTACCATAACGTTAGTTCACTATTAAATTGTTTACCATAACGTTAGTTCACTATTAAATTGTTTACCATAACGTTAGTTCACTATTAAATTGTTTACCATAACGTAAATTCACTATTAAATTGTTAACAATAACATTAGTTCACTATTAAATTGTTTACCATAACGCGAGTTCACTATTAAGTTGTTTACCACAACGCGAGTTCACTATTAAATTGTTAACCATAACGCGGGTTCACTATTAAGTTGTTTACCATAACGTTAGTTCACTATTAAATTGTTTACCATAACGTTATTTCACTATTAAGTTGTTTACCACAACGCGAGTTCACTATTAAGTTGTTTACCATAACGTTAGTTCACTATTAAATTGTTTACCATAACGTTAGTTCACTATTAAATTGTTTACCATAACGTTAGTTCACTATTAAATTGTTTACCATAACGTTAGTTCACTATTAAGTTGTTTACCACAACGCGAGTTCACTATTAAGTTGTTTACCATAACGTTAGTTCACTATTAAATTGTTTACCATAACGTTAGTTCACTATTAAATTGTTTACCATAACGTTAGTTCACTATTAAGTTATTTACCATAACGTTAGTTCACTATTAAGTTGTTTACCATAACGTTAGTTCACTATTAAATTGTTTACCATAACGTTAGTTCACTATTAAATTGTTTACCATAACGTTAGTTCACTATTAAGTTGTTTACCATAACGTTAGTTCACTATTAAATTGTTTACCATAACGTTAGTTCACTATTAAGTTGTTTACCACAACGCGAGTTCACTATTAAGTTGTTTACCATAACGTTAGTTCACTATTAAATTGTTTACCATAACGTTAGTTCACTATTAAATTGTTTACCATAACGTTAGTTCACTATTAAGTTGTTTACCACAACGCGAGTTCACTATTAAGTTGTTTACCATAACGTTAGTTCACTATTAAATTGTTTACCATAACGTTAGTTCACTATTAAATTGTTTACCATAACGTTAGTTCACTATTAAGTTGTTTACCATAACGTTAGTTCACTATTAAATTGTTTACCATAACGTTAGTTCACTATTAAATTGTTTACCATAACATTAGTTCACTATTAAGTTGTTTACCATAACGTTAGTTCACTATTAAATTGTTTACCATAACGTTAGTTCACTATTAAGTTGTTTACCACAACGCGAGTTCACTATTAAGTTGTTTACCATAACGTTAGTTCACTATTAAATTGTTTACCATAACGTTAGTTCACTATTAAATTGTTTACCATAACGTTAGTTCACTATTAAGTTGTTTACCACAACGCGAGTTCACTATTAAGTTGTTTACCATAACGTTAGTTCACTATTAAATTGTTTACCATAACGTTAGTTCACTATTAAATTGTTTACCATAACGTTAGTTCACTATTAAATTGTTTACCATAACGTAAATTCACTATTAAATTGTTAACAATAACATTAGTTCACTATTAAATTGTTTACCATAACGCGAGTTCACTATTAAGTTGTTTACCACAACGCGAGTTCACTATTAAATTGTTAACCATAACGCGGGTTCACTATTAAGTTGTTTACCATAACGTTAGTTCACTATTAAATTGTTTACCATAACGTTAGTTCACTATTAAATTGTTTACCATAACGTTAGTTCACTATTAAGTTGTTTACCATAACGTTAGTTCACTATTAAGTTGTTTACCATAACGTTAGTTCACTATTAAATTGTTTACCATAACGTTAGTTCACTATTAAATTGTTTACCATAACGTTAGTTCACTATTAAGTTGTTTACCATAACGTTAGTTCACTATTAAATTGTTTACCATAACGTTAGTTCACTATTAAGTTGTTTACCACAACGCGAGTTCACTATTAAGTTGTTTACCATAACGTTAGTTCACTATTAAATTGTTTACCATAACGTTAGTTCACTATTAAATTGTTTACCATAACGTTAGTTCACTATTAAGTTGTTTACCATAACGTTAGTTCACTATTAAATTGTTTACCATAACGTTAGTTCACTATTAAGTTGTTTACCACAACGCGAGTTCACTATTAAGTTGTTTACCATAACGTTAGTTCACTATTAAATTGTTTACCATAACGTTAGTTCACTATTAAATTGTTTACCATAACGTTAGTTCACTATTAAGTTGTTTACCATAACGTTAGTTCACTATTAAATTGTTTACCATAACGTTAGTTCACTATTAAGTTGTTTACCACAACGCGAGTTCACTATTAAGTTGTTTACCATAACGTTAGTTCACTATTAAATTGTTTACCATAACGTTAGTTCACTATTAAATTGTTTACCATAACGTTAGTTCACTATTAAGTTGTTTACCACAACGCGAGTTCACTATTAAGTTGTTTACCATAACGTTAGTTCACTATTAAATTGTTTACCATAACGTTAGTTCACTATTAAATTGTTTACCATAACGTTAGTTCACTATTAAGTTGTTTACCATAACGTTAGTTCACTATTAAATTGTTTACCATAACGTTAGTTCACTATTAAATTGTTTACCATAACGTTAGTTTACTATTAAGTTGTTTACCATAACGTTAGTTCACTATTAAATTGTTTACCATAACGTTAGTTCACTATTAAGTTGTTTACCACAACGCGAGTTCACTATTAAGTTGTTTACCATAACGTTAGTTCACTATTAAATTGTTTACCATAACGTTAGTTCACTATTAAATTGTTTACCATAACGTTAGTTCACTATTAAGTTGTTTACCACAACGCGAGTTCACTATTAAGTTGTTTACCATAACGTTAGTTCACTATTAAATTGTTTACCATAACGTTAGTTCACTATTAAATTGTTTACCATAACGTTAGTTCACTATTAAGTTGTTTACCATAACGTTAGTTCACTATTAAATTGTTTACCATAACGTTAGTTCACTATTAAGTTGTTTACCATAACGTTAGTTCACTATTAAATTGTTTACCATAACGTTAGTTCACTATTAAATTGTTTACCATAACGTTAGTTCACTATTAAGTTGTTTACCATAACGTTAGTTCACTATTAAATTGTTTACCATAACGTTAGTTCACTATTAAGTTGTTTACCACAACGCGAGTTCACTATTAAGTTGTTTACCATAACGTTAGTTCACTATTAAATTGTTTACCATAACGTTAGTTCACTATTAAATTGTTTACCATAACGTTAGTTCACTATTAAGTTGTTTACCACAACGCGAGTTCACTAAGTTGTTTACCATAACGTTAGTTCACTATTAAGTTGTTTACCATAACGTTAGTTCACTATTAAATTGTTTACCATAACGTTAGTTCACTATTAAGTTGTTTACCATAACGTTAGTTCACTATTAAGTTGTTTACCATAACGTTAGTTCACTATTAAATTGTTTACCATAACGTTAGTTCACTATTAAGTTGTTTACCATAACGTTAGTTCACTATTAAGTTGTTTACCATAACGTTAGTTCACTATTAAATTGTTTACCATAACGTTAGTTCACTATTAAGTTGTTTACCACAACGCGAGTTCACTATTAAGTTGTTTACCATAACATTAGTTCACTATTAAATTGTTTACCATAACTTTAGTTCACTATTAAATTGTTTACCATAACGTTAGTTCACTATTAAGTTGTTTACCACAACGCGAGTTCACTATTAAGTTGTTTACCATAACGTTAGTTCACTATTAAATTGTTTACCATAACGTTAGTTCACTATTAAATTGTTTACCATAACGTTAGTTCACTATTAAGTTGTTTACCATAACGTTAGTTCACTATTAAATTGTTTACCATAACGTTAGTTCACTATTAAATTGTTTACCATAACGTTAGTTCACTATTAAGTTGTTTACCATAACGTTAGTTCACTATTAAATTGTTTACCATAACGTTAGTTCACTATTAAGTTGTTTACCACAACGCGAGTTCACTATTAAATTGTTTACCATAACGCGAGTTCACTATTAAATTGTTTACCATAACGCCAGTTCACTATTAAGTTGTTTACCACAACGCGAGTTCACTATTAAATTGTTTACCATAACGCGAGTTCACTATTAAATTGTTTACCACAACGCGAGTTCACTATTAAATTGTTTACCATAACGTTAGTTCACTATTAAGTTGTTTACCATAACGTGAGTTCACTATTAAGTTGTTTACCACAACGCGAGTTCACTATTAAATTGTTTACCATAACACGAGTTCACTATTAAATTGTTTACCATAAGGCGAGTTCATTATTAAATTATTTGTAATAAGGTTAGTTGACTTGTTAACGGTTTAAAGCCAAACACTGAAGAACGTTTCATTACCTGTCTTGTATGCCGCAGATGTCGATTTGGAGCTCACTGTAGTTACCCAGAAGGCCTTGCTGCACACGGTACAAGTCGAGTGGACGGTTGTTGAGGACGATGGAGCGCATGCAGCCCTGATAGGCCAGCGTGGGGTTCCGACAGCCCTGATTGGTTGCTGATGCTGGGCATCCTAAGGACAAACATGAAGTGAATAAACCTAAGTTAATGCCTAGTTGCCGTTTTCTTTCAAGCTTCAAAATGGAGACGTGACGTATTACATAACGTGAGACGGGCGGGGGCGGGGCTTCCAGGGCGTCAGTTAATAACTGATTGACATTATAAAGATGAATATTTATGTCATTCCTTTAATCGTATTATTAGCACGGTGCTGAATGTTCTGTAAACTCGTTTTTCAGTATGAGTGTGCGGATCGGGTCCTGATCGCGGCGGCCCGGATGCCGAGGTTTGGGTCAGACGCCGTGGTGTTGTAGTAATGCTTTCTCACAGCTATATCCCTAATTTCTCCATCTGGGGATTAATAAAGTATTATCTTATCTTATTTATCTCCAGCCCGGCCTCACCGTCACGCTCTGTAACTCGATGCCGCACAGTGCCACGTTTCATTTCCCCGTCGCTGCGCTGCAAAGCGGTGACACCGTAGAACGCCATCTGCTCTTCCACTGATTAAGCATTAAACACGATAAGCGATACACACACACACTGTCTCCAACACACACACACACACACACACTTTTACAGCTCTGTTCGCATGACATTAGCGTACACTCGTGGCCGTGTGACCCCTGCGTCCTTTTATTTCCGCTCACGTAACGAAAAGGAATACGCACACAGGAGTTTAGCAGCTTCACGTGTCTCAGAGGAAGCGTGCGTTAGCTTTCACGCTAGCCCCCTGGTGATAGTAAAGATGGTAGAAAAAAAAAACGGGTGTGCTAATCCCGCTCCGTAACGCTAGCCTATGAATGACTCTCCCTTAGAACTTTACAATTTCACTTAGTCCTTCTTTTTTTTTGTGATATTTGGGAACTTTTCATTTATTAAAAAAAACAAACAAAAACAAAACATCTTATTGTGCTAGCTAGCGAAGTCACGCTGGTAGCACATCTTCACTACTTACTGCTTCTTCTTCTTATGATTAAATATTTCACAGCAGTTCAGGTGCGTATTAGCGTTAGGATTAGCGTTAGCACACACGCCCTCACCTCCGATTAGCACAGTGTTCCTGGGTCGCGCGTGACGTCCGAGCATCATGCTGGACGGAGAATCATTGTCCACGGAGACAGAAGCCTGGTTTTCCTTCAGCGTTAGTGAGACCGAGTGCCAGAGTCCGTCGCTCAGACTGCGGCCTGCAGGAGGACACAGTTAGCGTGCTAATTATCACGCTTAATTATACGTTAATTAAGTGTGCACTGTCTCTCCCTCTCTCTCTCTCACACACACACACACACACTGCTGACCGACGGTGATCTCGGAGCTCTGTAGCGCCGATCGGTGGTGTGTGAGCCTCAGCTGTGCGTCGCTCAGTAGCAGCACGAGTTTCTCCACGCCCTGCAGGCCGATCCACATCAGCATGGCGTCTCTGTTCCACGTACGGAACTGGAAACCCGCGCTCCACCCCGAAGTCTCGCCGCTGTCCGTCTCCGTCATCGCCGATAAATCCGCCGGAGCCTGCAGGAAACTGCTGCTGGAGCTCAGGAACGTGGCTGAGACCGCCGGAGGCTCTGAGCAGGAAAAGGTCACGTTACCCTGTAACACACACACACACACACGTCAGAGACATTGTACATGACGTAAGAGTTACTGTACGTGATTCGGTATAGCTGGGTGCGAAAGTTTGTACACTCTTGGTATAAAATCAAGAAAATTTAAATATGTAACAATAACACACACACACACACACACAGTGTGAGTCAGGTGTCGCACATTTTCCTTATAGCGTCCAATGTTTTAAGAGATTAACGGTGAAACGCACTGTAAACCCGACACGTGTGCAAAAGTTTGTACCCCCTCAGAACTTCATAACTGCGTCCAAACTTTATTTCATAAAACATTACAGAGTAAAATTAACCAAGGCGTATTTTTCCTTCCATACGTTTAAAAACGGACGGAAAAGAGGCGCAAACTTTTGCTTTAAACCCTAATCATATATTAAACAAAAAATAAATCTGACGTGTGAGTTTGTATTAGATTGACGTAGCAAACTACAATGAGAATGCTTGTGTGATATGCGCGTGTGTGTTTTTTTACTCAAATCATTCCACACAATTAAATATTTGATTCTTCTTCTTACGTCTCTACTTCTGTTCATTTCTGACCTTCTAGTCTCGTTATATTTCCCCGACGGAACGATTCTAAAGACGTTCTGGGAAGAACGCTGGGGTTTACTCCATTTTATTTCATCTCTTTATTCAGGAGGATGAGTCAGCGTTTAGCAGACTTGGACTTAGAAATACACACAAAAGTGTAAGCAAGAGAAAGCCCAGACACCTGCGTACCCGTTATGTGTATGTGTAACTTAACATGGATATGTGTTTTACAGAACGTCACCGGAAACCAATCTCTGATTCGTTCTCCTGAATAAAGATATTAAATAAAATGGAGTAAACCCCAGAGTTCTTCTCCGAATGTCTTTATAATATTTCAGTCAGGAAATATTTCTGTATGACCTGTCGTCTCTCTCTCTCTCTCTCTCTCTCTCTCTCTCTTGGCTAAGGCACGATGCTTCTCTCTCTAATTGGAGTTTAAAAACCCCCGAGAGAGCCGTCTATTACTCACACCGAGAGAAAACGCTCACTAATCCAGTGTTCTCACATCTCCGTCTCAGTAAAGTACGGCACGACACGCCGACGTCTGATCACCGACACGTCGGATTAAAAGCAGCTCTGATCAGACACACTGTAGCCTGATCAAACACCTTGAGAAATGGCCGTTTTTAATGGTGCATGTTGAGGATTAATGGCTCTACAGCCATAAAGCTTATATATATTATATATATATATATATATATATATATATATATATATACATTTATATATTATTCCTGTGATAAATAATATCACTCACCACACTGTAGATCTGTGGTTTCTTGCGCTTGGCCAGGTCGATGATGTTCACCCCGTTGTAGTAGAGGTTCTCCATACAACCGTGGAAGTTCTTGCGCAGGAACGTTCCCGGTTTTCCGGGCAGAGGAACGCCGCCGATGCTGAGCTTTGTAAAACCAAGAAGATACGAACAAAAACAGACCAAAAAAAAAAACCAAAAAAAAAAAAACGTTCGGAGTGTTAGGGAAATTTTGCTAACATCTGAAACTTGAAAACCACAGGGATAAAAATCAGATGCTCACTTCGTAGTCGACCTCCAGCGAGTCCCCTATTCCTCCGGAGCGAAGGTGGCGCGTCATGCGGTCCACGGTGAAGTTGATCTGCTTGTTGAAGCGCTCGATCAGGACTGAGTGCCAGCGCTGGTCGTCCAGGAGACTTCCCAGAGAGATGGAGACGTGAGCACTACTGGGATGAGCTTTAGCATCGTCTACGGTGAGAGAGAGAGAGAGAGAGAGAGAGAGAGCGAGTGCGTATAAGAGAAGATATTAAAAAGAATGTACATACAGTGTGCTGCGTAAGTGTTGCATCTCGTCCAGCTTGGTGGAGCGTCCCATCTGACTCCTTCCGAGTTACTCTTGGCCCCGTTGTAAAAGTGAATGCGCTGTTACTATAGTAACGATAACGTATTAGAACGAGCTCATTAACGCAAAGAAAAGCTGCTGTTATATAAAACTAATCAACACCTTCTGACCAATCAGAATGCAGAATTCAGGAGCGCTGTGGCGTAACCATATACCGTGACCTTTACTGTTAAAGTGTGATGGCTGAGTGTTAAGATTCAGTGGAGGGGAAGATTAGAAGGGAATAAGGAGAGAGAGAGACAGAGAGAGAGAGACAGAGAGAGGTTAGAGAGAGAGACAGAGAGAGAGAGAGACAAAGAGAGAGAGACAAAGAGAGAGAGACAGAGTGAGAAAAAGATGTATGATGAGCAGTTTGAAGAGCAGAAAAAAAATGAGAAGAAGGGATATTTCACAGCTGCCTGAACAGAGATGAGATGAAGTGAGGAGAAGAACACAACCACAGTAGTGTTGGAGAGAGCAGGCGTGTGAGAGCGAGCGTGTGTTGGAGAGAGCGGGCGTGTGAGAGCGAGCGTGTGTTGGAGAGAGCAGGCGTGTGAGAGTGTGGGTGTGTGAGAGCGAGTGTGTGTTGGAGAGAGCGGGCATATGAGAGCACGAGTGTGTGAGAGCGAGTGTGTGTTGGAGAGAGCGGGCGTGTGAGAGTGCGAGTGTGTGAGAGCGAGTGTGTGTTGGAGAGAGCGGGCGTGTGAGAGTGCGAGTGTGTGAGAGCGAGTGTGTGTTGGAGAGAGCGGGCGCGTGAGAGCGTGGGTGTGTGAGAGCGAGCGCGAGTGTGAGAGCGGGCGTGTCCGCTGGATCTTACACTAAACCGTGTAACTGATGGTCATCGTGCTCGTATCCGTGTTTCCTGGTGTAAAGAGCACAGCTCCTGGAGAAGAACTGTAGATACCTGAAGTGAAGATGGTGTAAGGTTCTGGTTGGGACGGTGGAGCTCTCAGGACTCACCCAGGTTGATGTGTAAGGCCAGACGGCCGCGCTGAAGCTCCAGCGTGATGTAATCTCCTCTCTGACCCTCGCCGTGGACCAGCACGCCGTCCGATCTCACGCTCTTAAACTGCAGAGAGATCACGTCCTTCACCGTGCTCATGGACTTCTGATTGAAGCGGTACAGCAGAGCGCTCCTGCCGTCGAAATCAGCCAAGTCCGACTCTGAGGAACCACAAGACCACGGGGTTTACTCCTAAAACCCAGTTTCTATCTTCTTTACAAACATATACTGATAAAGCAGAGTCCAATCTGAGCTCAGAGTTCACTACAGAGCAGAATAGAGTCAGAGCACAGAGCTGTTAAGGCAGAATCTGATCTAACACTAGGGCTATTAAATCAGAATCCAATCTAGGCATAAAGCTATTTGAGGAGCAGAATCTAATCCCAACTCAAATCTCCTAAAGCAGAATCTAATCCAAACTCAAATCTCCTAAAGCAGAATCTAATCCAAACTCAAATCTCCTAAGGCAGAATCTAATCCCAAACTCAAATCTCCTAAGGCAGAATCTAATCCCAAACTCAAATCTCCTAAAGCAGAATCTAATCCAAACTCAAATCTCCTAAGGCAGAATCTAATCCCAAACTCAAATCTCCTAAGGCAGAATCTAATCCCAAACTCAAATCTCCTAAGGCAGAATCTAATCCCAAACTCAAATCTCCTAAGGCAGAATCTAATCCCAAACTCAAATCTCCTAAAGCAGAATCTAATCCCAAACTCAAATCTCCTAAGGTAGAATCTAATCCCAAACTCAAATCTCCTAAGGCAGAATCTAATATCAAACTCAAATCTCCTAAGGCAGAATCTAATCCCAAACTCAAATCTCCTAAAGCAGAATCTAATCCCAAACGCAAATCTCCTAAAGCAGAATCTAATCCCAAACTCAAATCTCCTAAGGCAGAATCTAATCCCAAACTCAAATCTCCTAAGGCAGAATCTAATCCCAAACTCAAATCTCCTAAGGCAGAATCTAATCCCAAACTCAAATCTCCTAAGGCAGAATCTAATCCCAAACTCAAATCTCCTAAGGCAGAATCTAATCCCAAACTCAAATCTCCTAAGGCAGAATCTAATCCCAAACTCAAATCTCCTAAGGCAGAATCTAATCCAAACTCAAATCCCCTAAAGCAGAATCTAATCCCAAACTCAAATCTCCTAAAGCAGAATCTAATCCAAACTCAAATCTCCTAAGGCAGAATCTAATCCCAAACTCAAATCTCCTAAGGCAGAATCTAATCCCAAACTCAAATCTCCTAAAGCAGAATCTAATCCCAAACTCAAATCTCCTAAAGCAGAATCTAATCCAAACTCAAATCTCCTAAAGCAGAATCTAATCCAAACTCAAATCTCCTAAAGCAGAATCTAATCCCAAACTCAAATCTCCTAAAGCAGAATCTAATCCAAACTCAAATCTCCTAAAGCAGAATCTAATCCCAAACTCAAATCTCCTAAAGCAGAATCTAATCCCAAACTCAAATCTCCTAAAGCAGAATCTAATCCCAAACTCAAATCTCCTAAAGCAGAATCTAATCCCAAACTCAAATCTCCTAAAGCAGAATCTAATCCCAAACTCAAATCTCCTAAGGCAGAATCTAATCCCAAACTCAAATCTCCTAAAGCAGAATCTAATCCAAACTCAAATCTCCTAAAGCAGAATCTAATCCCAAACTCAAATCTCCTAAAGCAGAATCTAATCCCAAACTCAAATCTCCTAAGGCAGAATCTAATCCCAAACTCAAATCTCCTAAGGCAGAATCTAATCCCAAACTCAAATCTCCTAAGGCAGAATCTAATCCCAAACTCAAATCTCCTAAAGCAGAATCTAATCCCAAACTCAAAGCTGCTAAAACAGAATGTAATCCAAGCATAAAGATGCTATAGGAGCAGAATCTAATCTAAGCATATCTAATAAATCTAATAATCTAAGCACAGAGGTGTTAAAGGAGGGTTCACGCAGGGTTCGGGTCTGGACAGAACCCTCAGAGAACCGTAGAGAACCAGACAGCAGCACCGTGTCTGTCTGATTCAATTCTCATTCCTCTGAGAGAGAAAGAGGACGATCTGTCACTTTCTGTATTTCTCCAATATCCAGACCAAATTCAATCTGCACCTCCAGACGACACACACACACACACACACACACACACACTGGCCTTGACAGACACACTGGAAATAGAAATCAGTCAGTGTGTGTCAGTGTCGGGTAAATATTCTCAGTGGCATAAATAGGAGGTTGTGCTGGGGTGACTTAGTATAAACACACACACACACACACACACACACACACACAGTTCAGAGATCTCTCAGTTTGTTTTCCTGTCTGGCTGGTTAGAGGTGGTCGGAGCCTCACCGAGAGTAAGTGACCTCAGGTACAAATCAGATTTACACAAGCAGGTGACTGGTCGCTGGTGGGCGTGTCTACTGTTTTTTCTGGTAGGCGTGGCCTTTCCAGAACCCTCAGTCACTATATACAGTCACTATCTCTGCTACTTCCTTTCTACACACTTAATGAGAGCTCGTATAGGATAGGAGAAGATGAAACCACTAGACGTTATAAGTTTAATAATAGGAACACCTGTACACCTGCTCATGCGTGCAATAACCCGAACAGCCAATCACGCATCGGCATCGCAACGCATAAAATAATACAGATACGGGTCAAGAGCTGAGCATGAGAAGTTCCGATTAAAGTGGCCGATGATGACGTTATCTTTGGAAAATGCGAATTAAGTTACGGTATCACAAGGACTTTTTAATGTTTGTAACCATGGCAACAGAGGCTTTAAAAGCTCTTAGGTAACTGAGCATCGCAAAACAGACAATATTAGCTAATTTATTCACATACACACATACTACTATCTACCGGTTCTTATTAGAAACCCACAAATACACTTTGCATTGATTTATTAGTGTGATATAGCTAGCAAGCCGCTCTCACAGCAGCGTTATCGAGCAGTGACACACACACACACACACACACACACTTGTGTGGTCCGCTCGTGTGGCTTATCGTGTTTGATCTAAATGGTAAACTGAGCTGTCCTTCACACAGTCTTTCTCCTCATCCTCACAGCCAAACACCAGAGGTCAAAATCAGCGCACACACACACACACACACACCACAAATACATCTCAGGTTCAACTAGCGTGATACCAAAAACCTGGGCAACATGAGAAGTGCTAATTGATAATATAAATGACTTGAGGAAAACAGCTAGCGTGAAGAAATGCTAATAAAAATAACTGAAGAATGTACAGCTACTAGCTTCACCTCAGACTCGGGGTGGAAGAGAATACGGCTAATAAAATACGCTGCATTTTACGATGCTAGGGAAAGAGCTAGCATAACGAGTACTAGTCAAGTATTCTACAGGAAAGCTGCTGTCAGGCTACATTTAATTACACAGCTAGCATGGAGACTAATGCTAATAAAATCTGATTCAGGCCACAGAAACGCAGCTAGCATGCAACAATACAACTTGTATGGAGATCGCGAATAAAATACACTTCGTTTCGAAATTACAGGAAAGCAGCTAGCATAACGAGTACTAACCAAGTACTCTACAGGGAAAAAGGTGGTGGTGGTTTTTTAAAAACTTTTATAGCTGGTTTTTACTATTTTGCCAGAGACATATCTGCCTTCAGCTCTCGCCTCAGCTCCCTCTGATGCTAAGCTAACAAACCCCCCCCCCCACACACACACACCCCCCAATACGATGTAAAGTGCTTTGAGTGCCGAGAAAAGTGCTAAATAAATGTAAGAAACTATTAATAATAATTATTATAACTTATTGGCTTGAGTATTTCTGCGTAAAAGAGGCGTTTTTTCAGGTGTTTTTACCGTCATTGCTGCGTTGTGCTAAAACACACGTTCTAAAGTTATATATTATTCATGTGATGTTTCTAAAGGCTTTACAGATTTACACCTAAATTTACCGGAGATGCACTTTATTGCTGACTGCGCGTGTGTGTGTGCACGCGTTTGTTAAACGGGCAGCTGCCATCGAGGCCGTAAACAAGCAAGGAGACTGTTATAAATAATTCAGCTCGGAGACGGCCGGCATCTTTTGAGGATCTCTCTAGATGAGCGATTGATTTCCTTTTGTTTGCCGGATAAATGTCAGTCTGCATTCCAAAATGGCAGACAAAGAAATAATAGGAATAATAATTCCCCGACGTGTACGATTTCACATCACAGTCTGTACTGCATGTACTTGATGTCTGGACACTGATAAAACTCGCCAACAAGGTTTCATCTGGTTACTTTCTCCCCTTGAGGTATGTGTGGTTGTGTGTGTGTGTGTGTGGGGGGGGGGGGGTCAAATGAAGGTTGCAGGTGTGTAAATTCCACACTCACTGTAGGAGCAGCCATACGCTTCCACTCGCAGGCCAATCCATCCCTCGGCGCTCCAGTCCTGCGGCAGGAAAAGCAGGTAACGTGTCCGGATGGCGTGCGGCAGTTTGTGATGGACCACACCATCGGCGTCTGTGTTTCCTGGGAAAACCTGACAAAAAAAAAAAAAACACAACATAGAAACGACAAAGAAAAACATCATTCCCACCTTCCAAGTAGGAAAAATGCCATTTGTACCTACATTCTGGGAAAAAAGTCGTTTACAACTTCCGACTAGGAAGAAACTATAATCCCATGGGAACAAACCATAATTCCCACATTCCGACCGGGAACAAACCAGAATTTCCACATTCTCTCCGGGAACAAACCATAATTCCCACCTTCCGACCGGGAACAAACCATAATTCCCACCTTCTGACTGGGAAGAAGCCATAACTCCCACATGCACACTGAATAAAATTGTAATTCTCACCTTCCAACAGGGAAAAACTGTTATTCTCAAGTTCCGACTAGGAAAAACTGTAAAACACCTCCCCATCTGACTGGGAAAACCGTCATTTCCACCTTTCGAAGTAATTCCAAACTTCCAACTGGTAAAAAAAAAGCATAATTCCCAACTTCTGAGTGGAAATTACAAGTCAGACTTTTTTTCTTTATACCTAATAACATTTTATGCAAATTTATATCCGATGTATCCAATGAAAAATGTAGATTTCTGATAATTTTTCAGTGTGAGGTTTATACTTTTTTTCCCTGAAATGTATAGTCAGTTTATTTACAGAATATATTACGCAAAGTTCTGACATTCCGTTTAATAACGACGTTTCTTAGCTTCCTCGTCCCAACAACAGCTTTTTAAAAAGAAGTTTTATAGCGCTAAACCCAAAACAGTAGGAATTCTAGCGAGTGGGATCATCGTTATTTGTTTACATTTTATACCCAAATCTAAAACTAATAATACTCATTAAACCTACTGTAATTAACTCCGCCCCCTCACGTAAACCTTTTCTTTTCTTTCCGTCACTGCGCTGAAATGCTAACTAGCATCCCAGAACATGCTATGCAGAGGAGAAGTTTCCTTTTTATTCCTCCAGGCTAACTTTTCTTTCTTTTTTTAATTAGTGCAACTTCTTTTGTGAATTGTCACTTCATTTTTAAAACTAGCACAAATTGGGATGTGCCACAGTCATGGGTTTAGCTGCTGATTTAAAACTCAAACTGCAAAGAAATGTCACTTGCTTAGTGTATTAATGTAAATATAGAGTCAATTAAGACACACACACACAGAGCTAACAGGAAGTTCTTGCCCTACAGCGTAACATGATTAACTATATGCTAGCATAGGAGCTCGCTATTAGCGTAGCCTGAGGAAATCCTCCGAGCTAAGCGAAGTTAAGGAGCTCTTTACGCCTTCTAAAAGATCCTGGCGCTTTTCAGTCCCAGTCCAATTAAAAGCTCGACACCTTCAAAGAGTTTTTCCCAGAGAAAGTGTTGCTGCTGAAGCAATTAGTGTCTTGACGTCTCCAGCAGAGACGCAGACTAAAAAAAGACGACAGCTCTGTAACGACGAGAAAATCCGGTCAGTCCATCTGTATCACGCCGTCTTATCTGAGATACGCTCAAATGTACAGACGACAGCATACCTGTCTGTCTCTCTCCATGTCTCTCTCTCTCTCTGAGTGTCAGCACCACAGGGAACAAGCGGGCAGTGATCAAACCCTGAAATGTCTCGTATCGATTCAGGAGAAGGTGAAGCCCGCTTGTTTTTCCTCCGAACGTGGAGGCAAAGCAACCTCTGGCTCCAGTGACTCCTCCAATCGATTCCAGAGTTGTCAAAATAAGACGAGTGAACGGAGAGAGAGAAAGACAAAAGAAGAAGAAGCGGCCGCAGAGTAAATTCGAGCTGAGCCGCTGAGTGAGGTTTTACCTCTGCAGAGCCCGAGACGGCTATCAGTTTATCCGGAGGACTGAACGTCAATCCTAGCATTTACACTGTACAATAAATCTGTTACACTTACCTTCATACCGCAATTATTTCAAAGGATGAGGATTATTCGAGGAGATCAGGATTATTTGAAACAGTCAGGATTATTTGAAACAATTAGGATTATTTGAGGAGATCAGGATTATTTGAAACAGTCAGGATTATTTGAAACGGTCAGGATTATTTGAAACGATTAGTATTATTTGAGGAGATCAGGATTGTTTGAAACAGTCAGGATTATTTGAAACAATTAGGATTATTTGAGGAGACCAGGATTATTTGAAAGAGTCAGGATTATTTGAAACAGTCAGGATTATTTGAAACGATTAGGATTATTTGAGGAGATCAGGATTATTTGAAACAGTCAGGATTATTTGAAACAGTCAGGATTATTTGAAACGATTAGGATTATTTGAGGAGATCAGGATTATTTGAAACAGTCAGGATTATTTGAAACGATTAGGATTATTTGAGGAGATCAGGATTATTTGAAACAGTCAGGATTATTTGAAAGGATTAGGATTATTTGAGGAGATCAGGATTATTTGAAACAGTCAGGATTATTTGAAACAGCCAGGATTATTTGAAACGGTTAGGATTATTTGAGGAGATCAGGATTATTTGAAAGAGTCAGGATTATTTGAAACGGTTAGGATTATTTGAGGAGATCAGGATTATTTGAAACAGCCAGGATTATTTGAAACGGTTAGGATTATTTGAGGAGATCAGGATTATTTGAAACAGTCAGGATTATTTGAAACAGTCAGGATTATTTGAAACGATTAGGATTATTTGAGGAGATCAGGATTATTTGAAAGAGTCAGGATTATTTGAAACAGTCAGGATTATTTGAAACGATTAGGATTATTTGAGGAGATCAGGATTATTTGAAACAGTCAGGATTATTTGAAACAGTCAGGATTATTTGAAACGATTAGGATTATTTGAGGAGATCAGGATTATTTGAAACAGTCAGGATTATTTGAAACGATTAGGATTATTTGAGGAGATCAGGATTATTTGAAACAGTCAGGATTATTTGAAAGGATTAGGATTATTTGAGGAGATCAGGATTATTTGAAACAGTCAGGATTATTTGAAACAGCCAGGATTATTTGAAACGGTTAGGATTATTTGAGGAGATCAGGATTATTTGAAAGAGTCAGGATTATTTGAAACGGTTAGGATTATTTGAGGAGATCAGGATTATTTGAAACAGCCAGGATTATTTGAAACGGTTAGGATTATTTGAGGAGATCAGGATTATTTGAAACAGTCAGGATTATTTGAAACAGTCAGGATTATTTGAAACGATTAGGATTATTTGAGGAGATCAGGATTATTTGAAACAGTCAGGATTATTTGAAAGAGTCAGGATTATTTGAAACGATTAGGATTATTTGAGGAGATCAGGATTATTTGAAACAGTCAGGATTATTTGAAACGGTCAGGATTATTTGAAACGATTAGGATTATTTGAAGAAATCAGGATTATTTGAAACAGTCAGGATTATTCAGGCTGATACTTGCTTGCTGGATCCAGTTCCTACGAATTTATTCAAATTGTGCTTCGCTGTGTGGTGCCCTGCTATCCTCAGCATTATAAATGAATCACTGGAGACTGGGGTCGTTCCAGCAGTACTAAAGACTGCTGCTGTTACACCTCTACCAAAGAGAGAAAATGTTCCTGTGGATGATTTTAACAATTTTCGTCCCATCTCAAATCTTCCGTTTTTGGCGAAAATACTTGAGCGTGTTGTTGCCTCTCAACTCTGTACTCATCTTACAACCAATAACCTCTTTGAACCCCTTCAGTCAGGTTTTCGTAAATTTCACAGCACTGAAACGTCTCAGGCCACCAACTGAGACTTGTTGATGGCCTCTGATTCTGGAGCTACCTCACTTCTTATTCTTCTTGATCTTAGAGCCGCCTTCGATACTGTGGATCATGGTCTTTTACTTACCCGCCTTGAAAGTGTTTTTGGTGTGTCGGGGACAGTTTTAAACTGGTTTAAATCCTAATATACGGACCGTTTCCAGTTTATTTTTATGTGTGGCTTTAGGTCTGACACTTGCTCGGTGCTCACTGGTGTTCCTCAGGGTTCAGTTCTAGGCCCTCTACTCTTCAATATGGATCTATCTCCACTTGGGCATCTGCTGCGATCGCTCGGCCTCCATTATCACTTTTATGCCGACGATACCCAAATCTACATTCACTCACAATCTGGTGAAAACATTGATGCTTGTTATCTTTCTGACTGTATTTCCGAGATAAAAACATGGATGAACAATAACTTTCTGTGCCTGAACAGCGGGAAAACTGAGGTTATGCTTATAGGTTCCCGTCAGCAAATTCGCAAAGCAGCAAAGCATCAACTGTTTGTTGATGGCTCTGTTCTAGAGACCCAAAGTAAGATGAGGAACCTTGGTGTAATTTTTGACCCCAGCCTCACTCTTGATTTTTTATGTTCAGGGCACTGTGAAGGCATCCTTTTTTCATCTCAGAAATATATCCAGACTAGGCCCAATGCTAAACTTATCCGTCGCTGAAAAGTTGATTAATTCATTTATTGTCACACGGCTGGATTACTGTAACGCCGTTTTAGCCGGAGTTTCTAAAACCGCAATAAACAAACTGCAATATGTTCAGAACTCTGCCGCCCGGATCCTGACGGGAACCAGGAAATGTGACCATATTACTCCTGTTCTGGAGTCCTTGCACTGGCTCCCGGGCAGGTTCTGTGTCGATTTTAAGATCATGATGTTGACGTACAAGGCATTACATGGATTGGCTCCGCAATACTTATCTGCTTTATTAATCCCTTACACCCCAAATCGCAGACTGCGCTCCTCGCAGTGTAATCTGTTAACTGTTCCACAAACCCGCTTAAAATCTATGGGTGACGGGGCTTTTTCTTTTTTTCTCCTTCACTCTGGAACTCTCTTCCTCCTGAACTCAGGGAAGCCCAGACTTTTGTCATTTTTAAAGCTCTTCTCAAGACACACTTTTTTAAACTTGCATTCGACTGCTGATGTCTTTTTAGATCGTTTTATAATAAGTTTTATTATTAATGTTGTTTTTGTTCTTATTAACTTTTATTCGTTTTATTTTTCTGTGGACTGGGATTTTATGTACAGCGCTTTGAGAAGCTGCTTTAAAGGCGCTTTATAAAATAAAGATTATTATTATTATCATTATTATTATTGATCAGGAATATTTCACTGTATGAGAATTCTCTGAGTTGATTTTTTTTGATCTATCTATGTATCTGTCTATCTGTTTGTTGCAGGAAGTGACTCACTCCAGCGTAATCCTCGTGTCTGTACTGTTTCCAGTCTCTTCCTGTGTCGCTGTACAGCAGCGTGTATCTGGTCACCCAATCAGAGCTGCCGGAAGCACCCTGTGTCGCCACGGCGATGATCTCCATCCTCTCACGCAGGTCGACCTGCAACCAGCGCAGGCGGTCCGTGTGATCAGGCCTCCAACCTCCACCTCCTAACACACACACACACACACACAGACACACACACACACACACACACACACACAGTAAAAAAAAAAGATTAAAGCCAATTTTTTCAAGTGTAAACACATTCATAAAGGGGATTATTGTGTATATAAGTTACTTCAACAAAAACAGGATTACGTAATAAACATATTTGGAACGGCCGAATCTTCGATTCGACGCTTCGATACGTTCTGTAGCTAGCTGTGTCTTTAACGTGGAACTAGCCTGGTGGTACCGGTGTAACCATGGCAACCGGCAGAAACGTGAAGCCAGGAAGACAATTTTTTGAGTTTTGATGATCCTGCGTACGTTCATCACCGTATAAACAGTAAACTAAATATAAACAGAACAGAACAGTGCAGTTTAGCCCCGTAATCTCAACCGCATGCTTTTTATCAGATCATTAAATAAAGAAATACATTTAAAAAAAAGAAGAAAAAAAAAGTGCGAAAGCAGCCGAACGCTGAAGAGATAAATACGTGTCTGATGTAAAAGGCCATATTGATCATCATCATCATCATCATCATCATCACGATGTTTTGGTGCCACATCTGGCGTAAATATGCGCATAAATCACAAGAAGACATTTAGGAGAGGAAAAAAAAAAGTAAATAAATTGACAGGATAAATGAATTAATCCTGAAAAAACGATAACGAATAAAACCTGTAAATTAACACGAGTTACATTTCCAGAAAAAAAAGAAAGGAAGGAAGGAAGAAAGAAATGAAGGATGGTGAACTGAGGGGATAAAAGGAAAAGAAACAGCCAGAAGGAAGAAATAGTGATGAGTTTGAGAGAAAAAGAGAAGCAAAATAAAAAGTAAGGAGAATATCGATAAAAAGAAATCGGTTAAACTTCAGGTTTGAACAGAAACGACTCATAATTCAGTTATTTATGAAATAAATTGAGTCTAATAAAAGAAAACAAATCCACAGAGTCCTTCAAAAGAGCTATTCAAGCAGTGTGTGTGTGTGTGTGTGTGTGTGTGTGTGTATGTGTATGTGTGTGTGATCTGCTGACTCACCGTCTCTGTTGTTTAGCTTAGCATAATAGCCAGCGTGACTTTCCGAGGAGACGGACGAGCTGTGGAACGACGTGGGAGGAAGAAGCGAGAGCAGCGGGCCGTTACAGTGATCTGGAGAAGGAACAGGAAAAGAAATCCAAGAGGTCACCTGTTTTTTTTTTTTTTTTAAAGCCCACGGCGCTCATGTTAGCTTATTAACAATAATATTAGTGTTTTTCTCAAAACTTTTTTCATTACTTTGGACATGTTTACAGTCTGTATTTCTTTTCCGGCGTGGTAGCCACGATGCTGCGTGATTAAGACGATTTGAACAGTTGTTCATGCTCCTCCTCGTGGTTCATTCCAACCCTGACACTTCACCTGTCTGTTACACAAATATAGCCTGTTTTTCATCCGAGAATCATTTGTTTTGTGAGATCGGATCTCAGCGCTTCACACGTGGAGACGGAGATCAGACAGCGAGTCCTTTCAGCGCAGACTGAAGGGATTGTTCAGCTAATTAACCTTTACAGAGCTTTTCCAATGGCTGAGACCTTAAATGACATCAGATTCCAACTTTGCAAATTGATTCTAAACTTGGAGAAGGAACAAGGGAGATGTGTGTGTGTGTGTGTGTGAGAGAGAGAGAGAGAGAGAGAGAGAGAGAGAGAGAGAGAGAGAGAGTCGGTGATTAAAGGATCAGGAGAGGTCGTACAAAGGTGACAATCCAACCTCTCTCACTCTTTCTGGCTCTAAAACACTTCAGAAAACCTCCACACACACACACACACACGGTTGCTGGGAGATGAAAGACAATGTACACATTTCCTTCAATAAAAATCCAAGGATTTTTAGGATTTGTGTGTTGTTTGAAATGGTTCCCTATTCCCTACTCCCTATTCCTTACTCCCTATTCCCTACTTCCTACTCCCTATTCCTTACTCCCTATTCCCTACTTCCTACTCCCTATTCCTTACTCCCTATTCCCTACTTCCTACTCCCTATTCCCTATTCCCTATTCCTTACTGCCTATTCCCTACTCCCTATTCCTTAATCCCTATTCCCTACTCCCTATTCCTTACTCCCTAAACCTTACTCCCTATTCCTTAATCCCTATTCCCTACTCCCTATTCCCTACTCTCTATTCCTTAATCCCTATTCCCTACTCCCTATTCCCTAGCCCTATTCCTTACTCCCTATTCCCTACTCCCTATTCCTTACTCCCTACTCCCTATTCCTTACTCCCTATTCCCTGCTCCCTATTCCCTAAACCTTACTCCCTATTCCCTACTCCCTATTCCTTAATCCCTATTCCCTATTCCCTAGCCCTATTCCTTACTCCCTACTCCCTACCTCCTACTCCCTATTCCCTACTCCCTATTCCTTACTCCCTATTCCCTACTCCCTATTCCCTACTTCCCACTCCCTATTCCCTACTCCCTATTCCCTACTCCCTAATCCTTACTCCTTATTCCCTACTCCCTATTCCCTGTTCCCTGATATCTAAAACTTACTACATTCCAAATCTGTTGTGTATCACAGTAATCAGGTTGTTTCTCAAAATGGCAGCAGTCATGAGGATTCAGTTAGCAGGCAATGCTTAATAGAAAAACAGTATAATTTTAGTAGTTCTGAGTATATTTTCAGTACTTTAACAGCATATCTGAGGTAAATGTTGATGTTCCGGATCAATTTTGTCTCATTTCGACCTTCGCTGTCTTTCCTCGTTCTGTAAAAAACTGAACATCTAGCTACCACACAGTTAAAGTGCTAATCACAGTCATTAGCTAGCTTATGCTCAATGCTTATTAATTATTTTATAGTTGCCTGGCAACAGTGTTCATATGAATGGTGAACAAATGGTGTGCTGAAAACCAGGAATCCACAACTTTCATCACAATGAGGCAATTTTTTATGATAACTGACCGTGTGTCAAGGTGACATCATGATAGTGTATTTATAGAAATCACTGCATATTTAGGCAGCATTTTTATTTATAGTCCACTATGGGTGTGTCCCAAACCACACCCCCTATTCACTATATACTGCATATAAACATCATCATCAGTCCACTGTGGACTACATCTTTACTGAAAGCTATTAAAATGAGAAAGAGAAAATAAGGTGTTAAGGTGTGTGTGTGTGTGTGTGTGTGTGTGTGTGTGTGTTTGTGTGTGTGAAGTCAATTGAGCTAGATATGTTTTTGAGACTCATAAATATGAATGTGTGTGACTGACAAGGAGAAGATGTCCTGTTCCCTTAGTGACTGTCTGGAGCATTTCCTCTGCACTGAGGGAGGAATGAAGTGACAGGTGTAGGGGTGTGTGTGTGTGTGTGTGTGTGACTTTGGAAGCTCGTCACACACTTACCATATTGTTGGAAAGTTTACAGAAAACAGCTGGTGGTGGTTGACGGGGAATGTCGGTGTGTGACGGGGAATGTCGGTGTTTGAATGACAGTGGAATGGTGACGGTGAATGGTGGTGTTTGAATAACAGTGGAATGGTGATGGTGAATGGTGGTGTTTGAATAACAGTGGAATGGTGACGGTGAATGGTGGTGTTTGAATAACAGTGGAATGGATACAGTGAATGGTGGTGTTTGAATGACAGTGGAATGGTGATGGTGAATGGTGGTGTTTGAATGACAGTGGAATGGTGACGGTGAATGGTGGTGTTTGAATGACAGTGGAATGGTGACAGTGAACGGTGGTGTTTGAATGACAGTGGAATGGTGACGGTGAATGGTGGTGTTTGAATAACAGTGGAATGGTGATGGTGAATGGTGGTGTTTGAATAACAGTGGAATGGTGACGGTGAATGGTGGTGTTTGAATGACAGTGGAATGGTGATGGTGAATGGTGGTGTTTGAATAACAGTGGAATGGTGACAGTGAATGGTGGTGTTTGAATGCCAGTGGAATGGTGGTGTTTGAATGACAGTGGAACGGTGACGGTGAATGGTGGTGTTTTAATAACAGTGGAATGGTGACGAAGAATGGTGGTGTTTGAATAACAGTGGAATGGTGACATGAATGGTGGTGTTTGAATAACAGTGGAATGGTGATGATGAATGGTGGTGTTTGAATGACAGTGGAATGGTGGTGTTTGAATGACAGTGGAATGGTGATGGTGAATGGTGGTGTTTGAATGACAGTCGAATGTTGACAGTGAATGGTGGTGTTTGAATGACAGTGGAATGGTGATGGTGAATGGTGGTGTTTGAATAACAGTGGAATGGTGGTGTTTGAATGACAGTGGAATGGTGACGGTGAATAGTAGTGTTTGAATGACAGTGGAATGGTGATGGTGAATGGTGGTGTTTGAATAACAGTGGAATGGTGGTGTTTGAATGCCAGTGGAATGGTGGTCTTTGAATAACAGTGGAATGTTGACAGTGAATGGTGGTGTTTGAATGACAGTGGAATGGTGATGGTGAATGGTGGTGTTTGAATAACAGTGGAATGGTGGTGTTTGAATAACAGTGGAATATTGACAGTGAATGGTGGTGTTTGAATGACAGTGGAATGGTGATGGTGAATAGTGGTGTTTGAATAACAGTGGAATGGTGACAGTGAATGGCGGTGTTTGAATGACAGTGGATTGGTGGTGTTTGAATGACTGGAATGATGATGGTGAATGGTGGTGTTTGAATGACAGTGGAATGGTGACGGTGAATAGTAGTGTTTGAATGACAGTGGAATGGTGGTGTTTGAATGACAGTGGAATGGTGACGGTGAATGGTGGTGTTTGAATAACAGTGGAATGGTGGTGTTTGAATAACAGTGGAATGGTGATGGTGAATGGTGGTGTTTGAATAACAGTGGAATGTTGACAGTGAATGGTGGTGTTTGAATGACAGTGGAATGGTGATGGTGAATGGTGGTGTTTGAATGACAGTGGAATGGTGGTGTTTGAATAACAGTGGAATGGTGACAGTGAATGGTGGTGTTTGAATGACAGTGGAATGGTGATTGTGAATGGTGGTGTTTGAATAACAGTGGAATGTTGACAGTGAATGGTGGTCTTTGAATAACAGTGGAATGGTGATGGTGAACGGTGGTGTTTGAATAACAGTGGAATGGTGACAGTGAATGGTGGTGTTTGAATGACAGTGGAATGGTGATGGTGAATGGTGGTGTTTGAATGACAGTGGAATGGTGACAGTGAATGGTGGTGTTTGAATGACAGTGGAATGGTGGTGTTTGAATGACAGTGGAATGGTGATGGTGAATGGTGGTGTTTGAATGACAGTGGAATGGTGATGGTGAATGGTGGTGTTTGAATGACAGTGGAATGGTGACAGTGAATGGTGGTGTTTGAATAACAGTGGAATGGTGGTGTTTGAATAACAGTGGAATGGTGACAGTGAATGGTGGTGTTTGAATGACAGTGGAATGGTGACAGTGAATGGTGGTGTTTGAATAACAGTGGAATGGTGGTGTTTGAATGACAGTGGAATGGTGATGGTGAATGGTGGTGTTTGAATAACAGTGGAATGGATACAGTGAATGGTGGTGTTTGAATGACAGTGGAATGGTGACAGTGAATATTGGTGTTTGAATAACAGTGGAATGGTGGTGTTTGAATAACAGTGGAATGGTGACAGTGAATGGTGGTGTTTGAATGACAGTGGAATGGTGACAGTGAATGGTGGTGTTTGAATAACAGTGGAATGGTGGTGTTTGAATGACAGTGGAATGGTGATGGTGAATGGTGGTGTTTGAATAACAGTGGAATGGATACAGTGAATGGTGGTGTTTGAATGACAGTGGAATGGTGATGGTGAATGGTGGTGTTTGAATGACAGTGGAATGGTGACAGTGAATATTGGTGTTTGAATAACAGTGGAATGGTGGTGTTTGAATAACAGTGGAATGGTGACAGTGAATGGTGGTGTTTGAATGACAGTGGAATGGTGATGGTGAATGGTGGTGTTTGAATGACAGTGGAATGGTGACAGTGAATATTGGTGTTTGAATAACAGTGGAATGGTGGTGTTTGAATAACAGTGGAATGGTGACAGTGAATGGTGGTGTTTGAATGACAGTGGAATGGTGATGGTGAATGGTGGTGTTTGAATGACAGTGGAATGGTGACAGTGAATGGTGGTGTTTGAATGACAGTGGAATGGTGGTGTTTGAATGACAGTGGAATGGTGATGGTGAACGGTGGTGTTTGAATGACAGTGGAATGGTGACAGTGAATGGTGGTGTTTGAATAACAGTGGAATGGTGATGATGAATGGTGGTGTTTGAATAACAGTGGAATGGTGACAGTGAATGGTGGTGTTTGAATGACAGTGGAATGGTGATGGTGAATGGTGGTGTTTGAATGACAGTGGAATGGTGATGATGAATGGTGGTGTTTGAATGACAGTGGAATGGTGACAGTGAATGGTGGTGTTTGAATGACAGTGGAATGGTGATGATGAATGGTGGTGTTTGAATGACAGTGGAATGGTGACAGTGAACGGTGGTGTTTGAATGACAGTGGAATGGTGACAGTGAATGGTGGTGTTTGAATGACAGTGGAATGGTGATGATGAATGGTGGTGTTTGAATAACAGTGGAATGGTGACGGTGAATGGTGGTGTTTGAATGACAGTGGAATGGTGATGGTGAATGGTGGTGTTTGAATGACAGTGGAATGGTGACAGTGAATGGTGGTGTTTGAATGACAGTGGAATGGTGATGGTGAATGGTGGTGTTTGAATAACAGTGGAATGGATACAGTGAATGGTGGTGTTTGAATAACAGTGGAATGGTGACAGTGAACGGTGGTGTTTGAATGACAGTGGAATGGTGATGGTGAATGGTGGTGTTTGAATGACAGTGGAATGGTGATGGTGAATGGTGGTGTTTGAATAACAGTGGAATGGTGATGGTGAATGGTGGTGTTTGAATGACAGTGGAATGGTGACAGTGAACGGTGGTGTTTGAATGACAGTGGAATGGTGATGGTGAATGGTGGTGTTTGAATGACAGTGGAATGGTGACGGTGAATGGTGGTGTTTGAATAACAGTGGAATGGTGATGGTGAATGGTGGTGTTTGAATGACAGTGGAATGGTGACAGTGAACGGTGGTGTTTGAATGACAGTGGAATGGTGGTGTTTGAATGACAGTGGAATGGTGATGGTGAACGGTGGTGTTTGAATGACAGTGGAATGGTGACAGTGAATGGTGGTGTTTGAATAACAGTGGAATGGTGATGATGAATGGTGGTGTTTGAATGACAGTGGAATGGTGATGGTGAACGGTGGTGTTTGAATGACAGTGGAATGGTGACAGTGAATGGTGGTGTTTGAATGACAGTGGAATGGTGATGATGAATGGTGGTGTTTGAATAACAGTGGAATGGTGACGGTGAATGGTGGTGTTTGAATGACAGTGGAATGGTGATGGTGAATGGTGGTGTTTGAATGACAGTGGAATGGTGACAGTGAATGATGGTGTTTGAATGACAGTGGAATGGTGATGGTGAATGGTGGTGTTTGAATAACAGTGGAATGGATACAGTGAATGGTGGTGTTTGAATAACAGTGGAATGGTGACAGTGAACGGTGGTGTTTGAATGACAGTGGAATGGTGATGGTGAATGGTGGTGTTTGAATGACAGTGGAATGGTGATGGTGAATGGTGGTGTTTGAATGACAGTGGAATGGTGACAGTGAACGGTGGTGTTTGAATGACAGTGGAATGGTGATGGTGAATGGTGGTGTTTGAATGACAGTGGAATGGTGACGGTGAATGGTGGTGTTTGAATAACAGTGGAATGGTGATGGTGAATGGTGGTGTTTGAATGACAGTGGAATGGTGATGGTGAATGGTGGTGTTTGAATAACAGTGGAATGGATACAGTGAATGGTGGTGTTTGAATAACAGTGGAATGGTGATGGTGAATGGTGGTGTTTGAATAACAGTGCAATGGTGATGATGAATGGTGGTGTTTGAATGACAGTGGAATGGTGATGGTGAACGGTGGTGTTTGAATGACAGTGGAATGGTGACAGTGAATGGTGCTGTTTGAATGACAGTGGAATGGTGATGATGAATGGTGGTGTTTGAATAACAGTGGAATGGTGACGGTGAATGGTGGTGTTTGAATGACAGTGGAATGGTGATGGTGAATGGTGGTGTTTGAATGACAGTGGAATGGTGACAGTGAATGGTGGTGTTTGAATGACAGTGGAATGGTGATGGTGAATGGTGGTGTTTGAATAACAGTGGAATGGATACAGTGAATGGTGGTGTTTGAATAACAGTGGAATGGTGACAGTGAACGGTGGTGTTTGAATGACAGTGGAATGGTGATGGTGAATGGTGGTGTTTGAATGACAGTGGAATGGTGATGGTGAATGGTGGTGTTTGAATGACAGTGGAATGGTGACAGTGAACGGTGGTGTTTGAATGACAGTGGAATGGTGATGGTGAATGGTGGTGTTTGAATGACAGTGGAATGGTGACGGTGAATGGTGGTGTTTGAATAACAGTGGAATGGTGATGGTGAATGGTGGTGTTTGAATGACAGTGGAATGGTGATGGTGGTGTTTGAATAACAGTGGAATGGATACAGTGAATGGTGGTGTTTGAATGACAGTGGAATGGATACAGTGAATGGTGGTGTTTGAATAACAGTGGAATGGTGATGGTGAATGGTGGTGTTTGAATAACAGTGGAATGGTGATGGTGAATGGTGGTGTTTGAATGACAGTGGAATGGTGACAGTGAACGGTGGTGTTTGAATGACAGTGGAATGGTGACGGTGAACGGTGGTGTTTGAATGACAGTGGAATGGTGACAGTGAATGGTG